>NC_048304.1:117257211-117351063 GCF_013100865.1 Trachemys scripta elegans
CAAAAAGAACAGGAGTACTTGTGGCACCTTAGAGACTAACAAATTTATTAGAGCATAAGCTTTCGTGGACTACAGCCCACTTCTTCGGATGCAGTGGGCTGTAGTCCACGAAAGCTTATGCTCTAATAAATCTGTTAGTCTCTAAGGTGCCACAAGTACTCCTGTTCTTCTTTTTAAGTATTCAGTGTAGCTAAGATCTGAACCTCCTAGTGAACAAATGTACTAGCAGGGACAATCCTGGAAACAGTGACATTTAAGAGAATGTTGGAAAACTTTTACAGAAAATGAATTTTAAATTTGTTTTGCACAAGCATTGTACCAGGAATCTCATTGTAAGAGTTATGGTCAACTGACCAGTGAACAGAAATTCACTTTATGACTTAAGTGACCAATTCTGCAGATCAATCCACTCTCAATGAAGTGCTCACTAATGAGCCACAGGTCAGGAATTATTCACAGAAACTAGTTGGCATATACATTTTAATAATAATGGGGGGAGGGATAGCTCAGTGGTTTGAGCATTGGCCTTGCTAAATAATGGGGTGAGCTCAATCCTTGAGGCAGCCCACTTAGGGATCTGGGCAAAATCAGTACTTGGTCCTGCTAGTGAAGGCAGGGGGCTGGACTCAATGACCTTTCAGGGTCCCTTCCAGTTCTATGAGATAGGTATATCTCCATATTAAAGGCATTTGAGAAAATTGCAATCTGGTCCTGGAAAGAAAAAAAGAGGTGAAATTCATTGACTATATTATTCATTATTATGAGTTATTCACCCACTTCCACTGAGGAGACTTACTGTTGGCAAGGTACAGACATTGCCTTGGAGAAAAGGAATTGTTTTATTATCTCATTCTCTCCAGTGGATGGAATCCACAATGAGGGAAGATAATCAAGATGATCAGACTCTGCTGAAAGTTTTCTCCTCTACAGTGACCATATCTTATCTCTCTTGGGCATTTTGCTAGCAGAGTTAATAAGCAATGCTCAAACATTAAATTTCAGGTGGCAAGGTGGCTAACAAGATTTCTATTGACAGGGAAATAAAGTCTTCGGCAAGAAATATGATTCCCTCAGCCCTGTCTTTATGTGAAAAATGAATTGTGTTTAAGAGATAACAAATAACTTTCTGTTCTGAAGACATTTGTTATAGCCTCTCCTCGGTGACTGTAATATGGCTTTGCTGAAGGCAGGGGGCCACTAGTTCAATTGCGGCAATGACAGCACAACAAGCAGGGTTGATTTATGCAGGGAGTGAGAGAGAACTGGGTCACACGTGCTATCAAAAAACTCTTGTCTACTTGCCACTATATGGCTAAGCAGCCCTTATTTAACATAAAAGATGGGCTTAAATAGAAAGCAGCATACACAACTGGACGTGTCTGTGGGGGGGTTTTCTGTCTTGTCCCCACCCACCAAATTTGAATCCCATGTGTTACCAGGCCTCTGCAGTTAAAGTCTCATGAGAGGAGATGAAAACAAACCACTGTGATTCTTCCTGCTGCTGGGAATTGAAGGATGAGAGAAATCAGCATGAATGGGGATGATCTTTTCTTTCAGAAACCTTGTTCATCTTAACTCCATGGAGAGAAGGGCTGCCAGGATTTTTCATGATTTGTACCAGCACCAGTAGATCCGGCAGTAATTTGTAAGCCATTGGAACATGGCCACGGTTGACCATCATTTTGTCATTGTAACGTTCTGTCTTCTGCCCTTGGCCAGCAGCACAAAGTATAGCATGGAGCTGCCATTGCACAAATCTGCACTTCTCCATAAAGTCGTCCTGGTGGAAATCTGTGGCACTAACCACTTTGGTCCAGATTGTGACTTTAGGCTCAAGCTCTTACTCCCCTGCACAGCTAAATGAGAGATGTGACAATCTAGTCCCTTCTCTGAGGATATAGATGCACTTAGATATAGAACATGCAATGCCAAGTCATATCAAGACTGAGAAGACAGCCTATCCTGGGGGCTGGCCCAAGACTGTGGAATGAATTCCTACAGGAACTCAGGACCATCACAAACTTCATCATTTTCCACTCCCAAGTACAAGGGGCACTACTTTGAGCTTGCCTTCTCTAAGGCTACATCTACATCTACACTACAGGGGGGAGTCGATTTAAGATACGCAAATTCAGCTACGTGAATAGCGTAGCTGAATTCGACGTATCGCAGCCTACCCCGCTGTGAGGACGGCGGCAAAATTGACCTCTGCGGCTTCCTGTCGACGGCACTTACTCCCACCTCCGCTGGTGGAGTAAGAGCGTCGATTCGGGGATCGATTGTCGAGCCCCGACGGGACGCGATAAATCGATCCCCGAGAGGTCGATTTCTACCCACCGATTCAGGCGGGTAGTGTAGACCTAGCCTAGCATAAACATAGCAACATGTGTGTGTGCGTGCACACTTCTTCCTCTGGGGAGAGCATGAAAGAACAAACATGTGACAGATGATAGTGTCTGAGAGCTTTAAGCATTAAGCTATGGTGAGGAGTGTGGTATAAGAACTTGAATAGAATAGAATAGAATAGAATATCGATGTTTCTGGCCGACATCTTGACATCAGGAATTGAGTATAACACTCACAAAGCCAGAGTGAATGTGATATCCATTAGAATAAGCCAGGGTGCTAGCAGAGTGGTATTGCCAGGTGGAAATAAGGCTTAACCTAACTGAACTACCTATGACTGGCCCATGTTAACATTGTATTTTGGTAGTGATGGCTTCTGAGATGCTTCAGCCACCATAATTGCTAAATGACCTTGTGGAAATAAGGTGAGATAACCCATATCACTGCTATAGACAATGTTTCAGCAGTCATCTGAGCCTGGGGGACAATTTGGGCTCCAGTGATCATGAGCTAATTCGGTTTAAAATACATGGGAGGAGTAACAGAATTAAGTCAAAGACTAGGGTTTATAATTTTAAAAAGGCCAATTTTAACAAATTAAGGGGACTGGTAAGGGAAGTGGATTGGGCAAACGTATTAATGGATCTAAAGGCAGAAGAAGCCTGGGATTACTTCAAGTTAAAGATGCATGAGCTGTCGGAGGCCTGCATTCCAAAAAAGGGAAAAAGATTACAAAGCAGGAGATTTAGACCGAGCTGGATGAGCGACCGACTCAAAGGGGCGATTAGGAAAAAACAGAAAGCGTACAAAGAGTGGAAGAGGGGAGGGATTAGTAAAGAAACTTACCTTAGCGAAGTCAGAGAATGTAGAGATAGAGTGAGAAAGGCCAAACGCCGTGTAGAGTTGGACCTAGCGAGGGGAATTAAAAGCAATAGTAAGAGGTTTTACAGCCATATAAATAGGAAGAAAGCAAAGAAAGAAGAAGTGGGACCGCTGAAGACTATTGCCGGAGAGGAGATAAAAGACAATCTAGGCATGGCGCAATATCTCAATGAATATTTTGCATCGGTGTTTAATGAGGCCAATGAAGGTATTAGGGATACTAGCACCACTACAGAGGGGCATTCAGGATGGGGGATTACCGTATCCGAGGTAGAAACAAAACTTGAATGCCTTAATGGGGCTAAGTCGGGAGGACCGGACGATCTTCATCCGAGAATATTGAAGGAATTGGCGCGGGAAATAGCAGGCCCATTAGCGATAATATTTAATGAATCTGTAAACTCGGGGGTGGTCCCGTTAGACTGGAGAATAGCTAATGTGGTTCCTATTTTCAAGAAAGGGAAAAAAAGTGATCCGGGTAACTACAGGCCTGTTAGTTTAACATCTGTAGTGTGCAAGGTATTAGAGAAAATTCTGAAAGAGAAACTAGTTGAGGACCTGGAGGTTAGTGGCAATTGCGATAAATTACAACATGGTTTTACGAAGGGCAGATCGTGCCAAACGAATCTGATCTCCTTCTTTGAGAAAGTAACGGATTTATTAGATAAGGGAAATGCGGTGGACCTAATATACCTGGATTTCAGTAAAGCGTTTGATACTGTACCCCATGAGGAATTATTGGTTAAACTGAAAAACATGGGGATCGATATGAAAATCCAGAGGTGGATAAGGAATTGGTTAATGGGGAGAATGCAGCGGGTCGTATTAAAGGGTGAACTGTCAGGTTGGAGGGAGGTTACTAGTGGAGTGCCTCAAGGTTCGGTTTTGGGACCCATTTTATTTAATCTATTTATAACTGACCTCGGAACCGATTGCAGGAGTGGGCTGATAAAGTTTGCGGATGATACGAAGGTGGGAGGCGTTGTAAATTCGGAGGAGGATAGGGATATCCTGCAGGGAGACTTGAACGAGCTTGTGAATTGGAGTATCAGGAATAGGATGAAATTTAATAGTAAAAAGTGTAAGGTGATGCATTTGGGGATGACTAATAAAAATTTTAGTTACAAGATGGGGACGCATTGGTTAGAAGTAACGGAAGAGGAGAAGGACCTAGGGGTCCTAGTAGACCGCAGGATGACTATGAGTCGACAATGCGACGTGGCGGTGAAAAAAGCCAATGCTGTCTTGGGATGCATTAGGCGAGGTATATCTAGTAGGGATAAGGAGGTCCTGCTTCCGTTGTACAAGGCGCTGGTGAGACCTCATTTGGAGTACTGTGTGCAGTTCTGGTCTCCCATGTTTAAAAAAGATGAACTCAAACTGGAACGGGTGCAGAGAAGGGCCACTGGGATGATCAGAGGAATGGAAAACCTGTCGTATGAAAGGAGACTAGAGGAGCTTGGGTTGTTTAGTCTGACAAAGCGAAGGCTGAGGGGGGATATGATTGCTATCTTTAAATATATTAGAGGGATTAATACGAGGGAGGGAGAGGAATTATTCCAGCTTAGTACTAATGTGGATACGAGAACGAATGGATATAAACTGGCCGTGGGGAGGTTCAGGCTTGAAATTAGTCGAAGGTTTCTGACCGTCAGAGGGGTGAAATATTGGAACGGCCTTCCGAGGGAAACGGTGGGGGCGAAAATCTGTCTGGTTTTAAGATTAAGTTAGATAAGTTTATGGAGGGAATGGTTTAATGGTAAAACATAGTAGTCAAGGAAAACCAAGCAATGGTAGGTAAATAGTAAAATGGCTAACAGGGGTCAGGCTGGAGACTCTTGCCTATATGCTCGGGGTCTTACTGATCGCCATATTTGGGGTCGGGAAGGAATTTTCCTCCAGGGCAGATTGGCTGAGCCTCTGGAGGTTTTTCGCCTTCCTCCGCAGCATGGGGCAGGGATCACTAGCAGGAGGGTCTCTGCTGATTGAAGTCACTAAAAACAGGATTGGGGACTTCAACAGCAGAGTCCAGGGAAGAGGTAGGGACGGTTTTATGGCCTGCAGCATGCAGGGGGTCAGACCAGATGATCATAATGGTCCCTTCTGACCTTAAAGTCTATGAGTCTATGAGTCTATTCAACATATTCATAAATGATCTGGAAAAAGGGGTATACAGTGAGGTGGCAAAATTTTCAGATGATACAAAATTACTAAAGATAGTTAAGACCCAGGCAGACTGCAAAGAGCTACAAAATGATCGCTCAAAATTGGGTGACTGGGCAACAAAATGGCAAATGAAATTTAATGTTGATAAATGCAAAGTAATGCACATTGGAAAGCGTAATACATATAAAATGATGGGGTCTAAATTAGCTGTTACCACTCAAGAAAGAGATCTTGGAGTCACTGTGGATAGTTCTCTGAAAACATCCACTCAATGTGCGGCGGCAGTCAAAAAAGCGAACAGAATGCTGGGAATAATTAAGAAAGGGATAGCTAATAGGACAGAAAATATCATGTTGCCACAGTATAAATCCACGATGTGTCCACATCTTGAATACTGAATGCAGATGTGGTCGCCCCATCTCAAAAAAGATATATTGGAATTGGAAAAGGTTCAGAAAAGGGCAACAAAAATGATTAGGGGTATGGAACAGCTTCCGTATGAGGAGAGATTAATAAGACTGGGACTTTTCAGCTTAGAAAAGAGATGGCTAAGGGGAGATATGATTGAGGTCTATAAAATCATAACTGGTGTAGGTAAAGTCAATAAAGAAGTGTTGTTTACTACTTCTCGTAACACAAGAACGACGGGTCACCAAATGAAATTAATAGGCAGCAGGTTTAAAACAAATAAAAGGAAGTATTTCTTCACACAATGCACAGTCAACCTGTGGAACTCCTTGCCAGAGGATGTTGTGAAGGCCAAGACTAGAACAGGGTTCAAAAAAGAACTAGATAAGTTCATGGAGGATAGGTCCCTCAATGGCTATTAGCTAGGATGGGCAGGAATGGTGTCCATAGCCTCTGTTTGCCAGAAGCTGGGAATGAGCGACAGGGGATGGATCACTTGATGATTCCCTGTTCTGTTCATTCCCTCTGGGGCACCTGGCACTGTCCACTGTCTGAAGACTGGGTTAGATGGATCTTTGGTCTGACCTACTAGGGCCATTCTTATGTTCTTATTCTGCAAACAGACCAATTGAAACTGATGGGACGATTTACGTACTAAATAGTGCTCAACATAAGAAAGAGCAGCAGGATGGGGCCCCCAGTAAATATGTAGTAGCAAGGACCACAAGACATAACTACCTGTACAGCACTTTAAGTTAAACATGATTTTTGATCAACTGAGTTTCCTTAGTGCTGAAGTGTTCCTCTATGTGTAAGAATTAGGCTGAAGGAACTAACCTTGTTATGATTTTCTTACTTATTAAGGGCAAGAAATTCTCTAGCTCTTGTGTAGCTGCCCACTGCAGCTTCCGCTACCCCTGCATAACCTGGCCTGCATATAGGCCAGACAAAAAAGTCCCTGTGCTTAGAGGAACGAAGGGTTTGCTCTATTTCTATTCCCCCAAAGGTACATGCCTGTGACATTTTGGGGATCACTCGGCTCAGTAAGGGGTTCTGTCACTGCCTGCCCTGTACTCTTGTGTGACAGAGTGCTAGGTATGAAAGGCTGAGTCAGAACTCTGTTCACAGCAGCTCCCATCAGGCAAGGTGGATTGGAGCTGACTAAGCAGAGCTATGCCTAATTTGTGGGTGGGGCAAGACAGGCTAATTAAGCCGTTAGCCTAAGCCCACAAATAGGCACAGGAAGGAAGTGGAAAGTGGGGAAGCAGGCAATAAGGAAAGAGTGATTGCTCTCCTGCTTGATACAGGAGCTGTATATGTTATGAAGGTGGTGGGACTCCATTTGTAAACAAACTGCACCAGGTGTTGGACCGGCACAAGGGTCTCTGCATAGTTTGTAGACTGGGATGGAAGCAGAACCACGGAGGCCCTGTTACATCTTGGGTGCCTTAATGCTGTGCTGCTATGGTTTGGAGCCCGGACACTATAGCTAGCCTACCAGTATAAAGGTCTCACCCTGGCTTCCACCAGCTTAATTATTTCTTGAAAGATGACCCCAACAGCCCTTCCAGTCCTGAGTCTCCCTACATCCACCTACCAGTCACTCAGACTTTTCCCCTCTGGTTCGTCGCCCCTGAAGAAGTGAAACCTCTTCCCTGTTATCAATCCACTTTGGCACATACACACAGTTTACGAAACAGAGACCTGCTTGGACCTGCAAAAGATTTATTTAATAGAAAAATCACAGGCTCAAAGATGTATTAGTCAGGAAAAGCTAACACATACAAGTGACACAGAAAATAATCAGAAAGACATAACTTCAGGCTTTACGCGTCTATATTAGCTAAACCAGCGGTCGGCAACCTTTCAGAAGCGGTGTGCCAAGTCTTCATTTATTCACTCTGATTTAAGGTTTTGCGTGCCAGTAATACATTTTAATGTTTTTAGAAGATCTCTTTCTATAAGTCTATAATATATAACTAAACTATTGTTGTATGCAAAGTAAATAAGGTTTTTAAAATGTTTAAGAAGCTTCATTTAAAATTAAATTAAAATGCAGAGCCCCCCGGACCGGTGGCCAGGACCCAGGCAGTGTGAGTGCCACTGAAAATCAGCTTGCGTGCCGCCTTCGGCACGTGTGCCATAGGTTGCCTACCCCTGAGCTAAACTCTCTTTTCTAATGTAAGTTACCTATTTCCTCTGACCAGTTTCCCAACATACGCCCATGACAGAGGGGATCCAGCATTTCATAGACTGATTGGCCCTTAGTCTCTGGATGTCCTTTACTTCAAACCCCTTCTCTTTGAAGGGTTTGCAGTGGTTTTCTTTTTGGTTTTGGTTTTTCTCCCACACTATGTACATTCATGGTGGGGGAAATTCCCTCATCGCGTAGGCTATGTCTACACTAGAGCTTACAGGCAACAGCACAGCTGTACCGATGCAGCCGCGCCTCTGTAAGTTTGCTCGTATAGCCGCTCGATGCTGACGGAAGAGAGCTCTCCCATCAACGTCATTAAACCACCCCCAACCAGCAGCAGTTGCTATGGCGACATATGTTTTGCCGCCATAAGTGGTAATGTAGACATGGCCTTTGTTTTCCAAAACTGGGCTTTCCTTTTCAGTTTCAAGTTGTTTCAATGTTTTCCCATTAACTGAAATGGTCCATCATTGTCTTTTCTTGGCTGGACAATGAAGGGTTACTTGAAGTTAGTTTTGTGCAAACAACTGGTTTGGGAGTATATCTGCTGTGAGGTATATTTGAAAAGGTAGTACAGTACTAGTCATGAACATACTATCCCATATACATAAATATATAGATTCAGAACCCCAGTTTGTATACATATCTCCCAATGACCACCAAGTCTAGACATTACAAGCTTTCATAACTGACCTTACTTGGCATATTTTACAACAACATTGTATACAACCAGTTAATTCAATTGCTTATTTTGGGGAGTTCAAACCCCTGCTCTTCCATTGGGTTGCCTGGATCTTGATTGTCACAGTGCCCTGAAGGGAGTGCGAAAGAGTTGGGACAGTAGTTCAGTGGCCCAGAATGTGTTAGCCAGAAGCACAGGCTGGCCGAGCAGGGGAAAGTCAGATGAGCCCCATGAAGGGTGTATCAGAAGGAGTGCTGACTCTATACATCAAAGAGCTTGAGAAAGGCTTGGAAAAGAGGAGACTAAGTGGGGATATGATAGAGGTATATAAAATTATGAGTGATGTGGAGAAAGTAGCTAAGGAAAAGTTATTTACTTATTCCCATAATACAAGAACTAGGGGTCACCAAATGAAATTAATAGGCAGCAGGTTTAAAACAAATAAAAGGAAATTCTTCACACAGCGCACAGTCAACTTGTGGAAGTGCTTACCTGAAGAGGTTGTGAAGGCTAGGACTATAACAGCATTTAAAAGAGAACTGGATAAATTCATGGAGGTTAAGTCCATTAATGGCTATTAGCCACAATGGGTAAAGAATGGTGTCCCTAGACTCTGTTTGTCAGAGGGTGGAGATGGATGGCAGGAGAGAGATCACTTGATCATTACCTGTTAGGTTCACTCCCTCTGGGGCACCTGGCATTGGCCACTGTCGGTAGACAGGATACTGGGCTAGATGGACCTTTGGTCTGACCCGGTACAGGCCATTCTTATGTTCTTATGTAAAGCAAGCTGCCTCCATGACATGGAAAGCTTCCTGCTATGAAGAAGGATAATGTGCCCAACACAGGGTTTGTACCTTATAGGCATGTCCAAGCCTTGCTTCATATCTAAATGTCCTTTATGTAATTTTAAAAATACTTTTACCTTTGGTAAAAATACCAAAAATGTCCACCTGTAGTTTGTCCATTCAAAACCAGCCCAAGTCATTAAGGACTGGCAGCTGGTACTATAACAGGGGGAGTAACTTGTGTTTCATTTTGAATCCATCTTAAAACTGTGGGTTCAAAATTCAGCTTGTACTCAAACTTTATGACATTTGCATCACACCTGGGAAAGAAAGGAGGAGACGAAGAGTGTAAAGGAAAAGAGATGAGGAAAGAGGGGAAAAATCCAGAAGAAAATAGAGCATAAAAGTTGGAGCAGGGAGTGAACACAGTGAAAATTAAAACCTAGCTGGTGTAACCTCAGTTTAGCTCCACAGAAGCAGGTCTTTTGGCAACTGTTGGCCCATAGATGTTGGATACCAGCTGAAGATGTTCATGTGGACCAAAACTGGCTTGTTCCTCACAACTCCACTTATTTGGTCCTCTCTTGGCTTTTTCCCTCATATGGACAGTATAGTTCCTCTTCTATGTAACGCTGAGTGGGCTGCATAAATGAAAAACATCCAATTCCTTAGCCAGAGAACATGTCTTTCACAGTATCTATGTCATCCAGGTCCATTTTGAGATTCAAGCTAGAAATAAGTTGCAAGTAGTTGGTGGCGACCAGATAGTTTGTGAGAAAGGAAGGAGAAGCCTGTGCTTAAATCTAACCAACAGATACAATTCAATGAAGGCAACATCCATCTGCACTTCATGGTTCCATCCAAGACTGGGAGCAGAACAATGATTATCACCGTATTTCCAAAGCCAGCTGCAACCATGAAATACAGGAATACATTCAAGCGAGCCTGTTTTTCATGAGATCTAAAGATCAAAGAGTCCCAAACTTCAGGATGTAGCTAAACTTTGGGATGCTTAATGACCCAAACTTTTTCCTCTCCTACCCACTGTTATTGGAAAGATTTGTGTAAGCGCGTACTGTACGGCTAGCCTATCAGCCACATGAATACCAACAAGTGGATCGATATTGCACTGAGTTTTCTCATTTCATGTTTCACTCCAGGCTAAACTGCTGGCTCAATGGTGAAAAATGGCTGTTTATTTCTCCTTCCGGAGAACAGCTATTTATCACTATGTTTATAAACTTGACCCTTAAAGTCTGAGTCCATTATATCAGCAAGCTCCAATCCAAAGGGAAATTAACCAAAAAGGGCTTTGAGAAAACGACCACCATATATTAGCAAGGTATATGAAACGGACATGTCAGTTTTAGTGAAAGATAAAATGGTCACATTCAAAGCAAGTTAATGATATACTATATTGCAGCTACTTGAGAGATTTATTTTATTTATACCTTTTTTAGTGAATGGGGAAGTAACCCAGACTGTTGAAGTCAATGGGAGCCTCTCTGTTAACTTCAGGGGGCTTTGGATCGAGCCCTAAGAGTTTCTGTGTCTTTGTGGTTTTATAGTGGATGATCCACATAAGACAGGAGAGTCTACAACCGCTTTTTGTTTGCCATTTTTAATGGGGAATTTTTTCCACAATCAGCGGTATTCATGTTAGCACTGCAAACTGAACTAGACTCCTTTCAGGTATGTCCAAAGATAGTAAAATGTGCTTGATTGGTTTGTGATAAGTAGAGCTGGTCAAAATATTTCTTGATGAAAAGATTTATTTTCATTTTAAAAAATGGGGTTTTATTGAAAGCTAAATGTTTCATGGAAAAATCTCATTTTTGAGAAAAAAAACCACCCTGTTGAAAACACTACATTTTTCAGGGTTTTTTCCCCCACATTTTTCATTTCAAAATTGTGGGAAAACACTTTGTCTAATTCCCCTCCTCCCTCCCTCCCCCGAGAAATGGGGAGGGGGTAAAAAGTGAGTAACACTTTCACTTTTAAAAATGTTCTTAATAAAAGTAACACTTTCACTTTTAAATACTCTTTATTTTTAATGTTAATACTTAAAAGCGAAGGTGTTAGTCAGAAAGTATTGATAGTGTTACTTTCTGTCTGAAACTGTTTTCCAACTTTTGCTGCTTTCTAACAACATCAGAAGTGTGAGAACATGAGGAAAAGCCAATATCCACATTCTGTTACTGTTTTCCAACTGGCAAAATTTGGAAAAGCCAAAAAGTAGGAAGGTTGCCATGATGTCTTAATTTTTTTTGAATTTTCCCATGGGAAAACCATTATTTTCCAATGGGAAAAACTTTGAATGGTGTTTTTTTTTTTTCCTGCCAGAATTCCTCTGGGGAAAAATTCCATTTTCCAGACAGCTCTAGTGACAAGATTTGTGTTTCTGGAGTAGGTCATTTAACCAAAGCACTTCCCCATTGTATGACACTATGCCTATATTTTCTATGGGTATATATGATCTAGACTAGTGGTTCTCAACCTTTTTTTCATTCGCAGACCCCTAAAAAATTTCGAATGGAGGTGTGTACCTATTTGGAAATCTTAGACATAGTCTGCGGATACCTGGCCACAGGTTAAAAACCACAGTTCTATAGTAACGACAACCTTTCGCGGACCCATTAGACATAGTCTGCACACCCCCAGGGATCCGTGGACCACAAGTTGAGAACTACGGTGGCCCAGCTTGCTAAAGGTATTTAAACATTGCTGCACTCAGTGCCTAAATCATGAGATGTAGGCTCCTAAATCAATTAGGCCTTGCAACATTGAGTACAGCAAGGCCTAAATATCTTTAAAAATCTGGGCCTATGACTGTATCTTAGACAAAGTCTTGGGGAAGTTGAGACCCCTCTGTGTTCTTCTGGTCAGGTATCTAGCTCTACAGTGGCTCATGAGAGTCCTTTTATATCATATCATGCACTCCACAGATCTGAAGTGCTTTAAAAAAAATCAACCTCACTCTAATTCGAAGAGTCAGTTGTAGCATCTGCCGGGAGCCGTCACAAATCTTACTTCCCACACCTGACACCAATCAAGTGAGATATGTATACCCAGAGACAATCTTCTAAAAAGATACACATAGTAGGAATGACTGCTAGGGAAAGCATTATCTGCAGCTTGACTGCTGAAATGTGATTTGCAGCAGAAGGCTGTCCAAGGCCAGAAAAATAAATTAGAATGCTCATAATGGTTTTCTATAACATGATTTTTACACGGAGATAGTGTTGTCTTTCCCCTCCTTCTTCATTTTCTCCATGAGAATAATAATTAGATAGCTTCTTTTGTGTAGTCTTGAGCTTGTTAAACTATTATGAGCATTCTGGGAGACTAAGGAAGCCAGCCCTCTGTGTCTTCTCTTATCCAGAAGAGGGTGGCTGACGATGAACAGACATCATGTTTGAAACCCCTGAAATGACATATCCCAATCCCGAGAAGGTCAGTTTATCCCTGAAGAGTTTAAAGAAAGATGTATGGAGTATCAGGTAGCTTAGTGGTCCTGCTTTGAGCAAGGGGTTGGACTAGATGACCTCCCGAGGTCCTTCCCAACCCTAATCTTCTATGATTCTATTGCTGTAAAACAGACACACCCTCAACAAGGTTTTTATCTGTTCTATGTGGAGAGTAAAGAGTCCAGAGCTTTTGATGTAGGAAGTAGGGGTTTGCCCCATTGTCTCTGGTCAACATTTCCATTCCTCCCACTCTTGTGCAGCATGTCGCCCATTCGTTGTCACTTTCCGCCCCAGAGGTAGCTGCATTTCAGCAGTATTGTACATAACATACCTGGCTTCTAAAAATGGACCCAAACTGGAATTTCTAATCCAAATCCCCCTTTTTTTCCTTTTAACTAGAGCAATTCAGATTTGAACCCTCAGAGCCAATTCCACTCTGACAGTTTTGACTAAGAGCTGTATCGAAAACCAAAAGGCACCTCTTTTCTAGGTCTAGGTCTAGCTCTGCTGTACCTGAAATCCCATGAGAACCGTCCTTTCAGGATGATGAGAAACTAAAAAACTGCTGAGCTTATAAAATGTCAGCCATTTTAGGCCAACATCTCAGAAGAACAGCTCACCCAAGTTCACTGAAATATCTGCTGGATTTCGGGTGAAGCTGAGAAGATTTAGATAGGCGGTTTGATATAGCAAACTGATGTCTTGTCTACACAATGCTTGTCTACCAAGATTCTGCATACCAGCTGGTCCATATAGACCCTCTGCTGTGTACTACAATTTCAGACTCAGGAACTTTTAGTGCTCACCACTGGGGTCTACACAGACCAGTTAGTGCACAGCGGGTTAGGCCACTTCAGAAATCACAGCCCCGTGCTCTGCATAGCCCCACTGTGTAGACAAGCCTTGAACTTCAGATTAGGAAGTGGGAATTCAAGACCCAGCTCTTTCAGTCGATTCACTTGCTGGGCTTTTACAAGTCACTGAACCTCTCTGTGGCTCAATGGTAAAATTTGGATAATACCTCACATGGGAGCTGTGACATCATATTAGCTCATGTTTATAAAGTTCTTTGGATGTGTAAAATACTGTATGAGAGCTCAGTATTGGCTGAACCCACTCTGAACTGGCAATTTCACATAGTTTCAATGCTTCTCTTAAAAGGTTTGCATTTGTTCAAGACTAAAACTCAAAGTAAAATGTGGGGCTTGTGAACCCCTATACATTGAACTATACGTATCCCCAACAGGCACTGGGAACTAAAACTACTGAGATGCTCTCAGCTCAAATTGTTAGTCAGTAGGTTAAATTGTCCAAATGTAAGCTCTATCTTCAGTGCTGAACTTTACTTTCCAATAGCGAATCTAATACTTTGGTAGCATTTTAAAAAGTCTTCTCTTTTGCAAACTTTTAAATGGGGAATTGCCTCATGACCCAAAATCGAAAAAAATAGTTACCCAAAACCTGAATGGTTGGGACTGCTTAATGGAGGGGGCAGTAACTCCAAAAAAAAAAAAAAAAAAAAGAAAGAAAAATGAGGATAGTAGATAACAAGATGATCAGATCACGAAAGGAACTCATGGTTAGCATTAAGGCCCTTGAGGTAAATGGGAGTTTTGCCATTGACTTCAATAGAAGCAAGATCAGAGCTTATATTGTTCTCACAAATAGAAGAACCCCTTTAACTGATGGGTATCATTGACACCTGTGAAGGAAAATACCACAGGATAAAAGCTTTAGCAAATTATATCCGTGCTGCCTAAATTCCTGGCACTATGTAAGTGATTCATCATAATAATAATTAATTTACCCACCAGTGAAATGAGAATAATACTAGTCCGTCGCAAAAGGGTGTTGAGAGGCTTAATGCATTAAAGTCTCCAAAGTGAGAAGGTGAGATGGAAAGCACTCTAGGAACGCAACATAGTACTTAAGTTTTGTTACAAATCTACTGTACTGGACACCATGCCCATTTGGGACTTGGCAGCGCTGGTGCTGATAGAGCCCAGAGCCTCATGCGCAAACAAACAAACCGAAGAAGAAGAAGAAATGTGACTTCCTGCAACTGAGCTAAAGCAGAATTTCTGTTAGCAGTTAGCAGTATAAAGCCTATGATGCACAGTTGTGCAGCTCTGATTTAATCCAGTAGAGGGCAGAAGTGCACATAAACACTAGCCAGGTCATTGCAGTAGTTATATTCTCTCAAATGCTATCAAGCTTGTGGTGAGGAGCTTAACCCAGTGTTCAAGGGGCTCATGATGAAAAACACTTAACATTTCCACCCTCCTTCTCTCTCATCTAATTTTTCTGGATCTAAAGTTTTCTATGAAGGGAACTCTTGGATTCTCCTCCTTCCTGTGTTGGGCCAGTCCCCTGTTTATTTAGATTGTCAGCATTTTGCTGCAGGGATCTTGTCCTCATGGCTGTCTGTAATATTTACATTCACTCAAAGGCCCTATTGTACAGTACAGAGCAGTGGGAAATGGCTTTGGCATAGGTCAGCTTTAGGCCCATGGAGTTTGCCTTTCAAAATAGCAGGTGTCAGATTTCCACAATCTTATTTTAGTGAGGGCAGCAATCTCCTAGCCTAGAGGAAGGCATTTCCCTGTAGATATTAGCTCATCCTCCCCCTGCGGGTGGGAGGGATTACAGCCCTATAGCTCAGGGGGTGGCCAACCTGTGGCTCTGGAGCCACATGTAGCTCTTCAGAAGTTAATATGCGGCTTCTTGTTTAGGCACCGACTCCGGGGCTGGAGCTACAGGCGCCAACTTTCCAATGTGCTGGAGGTGCTCACTGCTCAACTCCTGGCTCTGCCACAGGGCCTGCCCCCACTCCACCCCTTCCTGCCTCCTCCCCTGAACCTGTCGTGCCCTCGCGCCTCCCCCCTCCCCCCAGAGCCTCCTGCACGCAACAAAACAGCTGATCGGCAGGTGTGGGGCGAGAGAGGGAGACACTGATCGATGGGGCTGCCGGTGGGTGGGAGGCACTGGGAGTGGGTGGGGGGGGTGCGGGGGAGTTGTTGCGGGGCTGCTGACATATTACTGTGGCTCTTTGGCAATGCACATTGGTAAATTCTGGCTCCTTCTCAGGCTCAGGTTGGCCACCCCTGCTATAGCTATTGATGGATTTATGTTTTGTGAGTGGGAGCAATTCTTTATCCCTGCTCTTGAGTATTCCAACCCTCTTCCTTCACAACCCTTTTCTTCATCTGCATTTTGTGAGGGAGGGAGCAAGAAACAAGACAGGGAGGTTGACGGCCCGTCTACACTTATAGGTGATGTTAGTAAAGAAGATAAAGGAGAAAGTACTATTGCTCCATGTTCAGGAAAAGGAAAGAGAACTAAACTCGGTAATTTACTTCTACTGGCACTGTCTACGCTTCAGGCCTGATAGTGCCTGGTGGTGATTCTGACCCTGATGCGGCAGAGCACATGAGCACACGTTTAACTTTGAGCACATGCTTAACTTAAACAGATGAGTAAATCTCGCTGTCTTCAGTGACACAAATTCATGTCTTAAAGTGTTTTGCTCACACTTGTCAGAATTGAGTCCTAAGTAAAATACTCTGATGCTCAGATAATGAGCACAGTATAAGATAGGCAGACAGATATGTAAGACAGACATAATGCACTATGGAAATACATCATGGCTATTGAAGAGAGTCATCTCCGGTTAGGAAAAACTGACTTGCAAAATTAATTCAAGAATATATTGTCACGAGCAGAGCAAAATGAGCTGTTTTTAATATAAATCTAGTCCTGTTTCTTTCTGCTGGTAGCAAGTAAAAAAACAAGAAAACTGCAAAGTTAATCTACTCTGAGTGTATAGTGAGCACCAGAATACAAGATTGCAGTTGGCAGGATGTCACAAGATGGTTTGATTAGCAATGGAACAGTTCAAGTGCTCCCTGGCCTACCAGATACTTGGCACGGATGCTGACTCAAACTTCAAGCAATTGTTCACTGCAATCCTGTTTGAGAAATGTCTCTGGCTCTTGGCAAACAGGAAGAGAATGAACAAGAACAACAACAAAACGAGAAAGCTAGGGTAAGAGGTTTTGTCTACAAATATTGCGCTTTGGACCTCATTTCAGTTAAACTGATGCAAACTTGAAATGAAATGAAATCGCTGAACTGGAGAGATATTGGGTAACCTGAAATTGAATCCCGTGTCTGTAGCACCAGAGAACATTAATTAGTGGGTGTTCTCTTACTCCTTCAGTTTTACCCGCTACAAAGGTTTGACTAGAGATTTAAGACTCAAATCTTTTGTTGTCTTTCCATGCCAATTTAGGGCTTATGCCTAATTGCGTTGGAGAAGGAAGTCCTCCTTTTAATCTATGGGACAAACACAGCATGAGCAGCAACAGAACCAGCCTCTGTTACCATGCGCTGTAGGTTTGTTCTGGAGGGGCTGGGCCTAGAGCTAAGAAGATGGTTTTACTGAAGAGGACACTTATCCATGGAGAATAGGACTGAGCACAAAACTTATCCCACACAGACAACAAAACAGGCATAACAATATTTAGTCATTACCAGCTTGGTCTGTTTTTCAACCAGAAATCAATAGACAAAAGGTATATACTCCACTACTAACCCTCCAGTCCCCAGACTCAAAGCTAATCAGTATTATATTACAATACCACCTAGAGGCCACCAGTGAGATCAGCACACCTTTGTACAAGCCCATAGGATTGTCTGCACTGCAGCTGGAAGCGTGCTTCCCAGGGCAGGTAGACAGATATGCATTAGCTGTGCTTGAGTTACTACGTTGAAAATAGCCGCGTAGCCGGGGTGAGCATGGGAAGTGAAATGACTTGCCCAAAGTCACAAAGAAGGTCAATGGTAGGGCCAGGAATAGAACGTTCTCTTCCAACTCCCAATCCAGTGCTTTACCATGCGGCCTCCCTGACAATAGACAGACAGACACAAATATAAGCCCAGAGAGAAGAAAGAGTAGATATTTTTCTCCCAGAAGAGTGAAATGCATGTATTAACCGATTAACTAAAGCGTGCCTTCCCGCTAACACTATAGATCAGCTTCCACTGGCCAGGCCAATGGAAATTCCCTTTCAGTTTACAGGTAGAGCTTCCTCCTACAAACACTAAGGATTTTGGTTTGAGTTTCTGCTGTTCTGGTGTCTAGCCACGAGGTGGCTGAGAGTTGCATCATGGCCTTCCCCATGGCCTTATGTCAGAAATTAATTCACAAACCTACATATGGTGATGTGATCAATGCCGACATCAGCCAGTTATAATCCCACACTAAGCGCTGCTCCAGGAAAGTATAAAAGAGTTTTGTTTTTTCTAAGACTGATTAAACAGCATTTTAAGGCCTAGGTGGGTCTTAGAAAACATATAAATAAAGTTTAAAGAGTTTCAACTGAATTTTATACCTTAAAATTACGAGTTTAAAGGGCACAGTTACATGCACTTTCCACTAGCTGGTACTAGTAAAGTAGCAGGAATAAAGAATTACCAATGTTTGTGTGTGTACGTGTATACGCAGCAGGTAGACAGACATAGGCAATGTTGTCAACTCTCACCATTTTATTACAAGCCTCATGGTATTTGGTATTTTCCTAAAGCCCCATCTCCTGGAGTCCTGGGATTTCAGGAGCATCTCAGGTTTGATTTTATTTTTAAAGTAAGTTTCTAGCCCTTGTACAGAGAAAAACTGGGAAGTGTGAACAATAAAGGCTCTAAAACCAGGAGGCAGATAAAAAGAATCCAGTATGTATTATTTTTTATACCCTCATGATTATTCTTATTTTAAACTCTCAATCTCATGAGTTTTTGGAGCCAGACACAGGATTTTTGAACACTTTGAGTTGGCAATACAGTATACAGAGAATAGTTGCTATTAAAAAGTCAACATTTTCCTACAGTTAGAACATAAGAACATATGAGCTGCCATACTGAGTCAGACCAATGGCCCGTCTATCCCAGAATCCTGTTTCCGACAGTAGCCAGTACCAGAGCTTCAGGGGGAGTGAATAGAACAAGGCAATTTGGAGTGATCCGTCCCTGTCTTCCACTCCTGGCTTCTGACAGTCAGAAGTTTAGGGTCCCCCAGAGCATTGGTTTGTGTCCCTGACTATCTTGGCTAATAGCCATTGATGGACCTATCCTCCATAAACTTACCTAGTTCTTTTTTGAACCCAGTTATACTTTTGGCAATGAGTTCCACAGGTTACTTGTGCATTGTGTGAAAAAGTACTTCCTCTTGTTTCTATTAAATCTGTTGCCTATTAATTTCATTGGGTTTTGTATTGTGGCAAAGGGTAAATAATTCCCTCTGCACTTTTTCCTAACCATTCATGGTAGTATAGATCTCTATCCTATCCCCCTGACTCATCTCTTTTCTAAGCTAAACATCCCTCAGCTTTTTAGAAGCTTCATCCAGAAGTTATGTTGCTATTCTAAGTATTATGAAAAACTGTTGCATTTCAGGTAGCACGGTGTGGGAACTGTTTAACAGCAAGCTACCGATGTATTTGTTTGTACACACACAAACTCCTTTGTTTTAGAAAACATGGTGTAAACTACAAAATACAGTTTCTTCTGTGCTTGGAGATTAGTAGCTCATCTGCCTTCTCAATTTATTCTGCCCTTAGACATAATCAACTCTCTTCCCCTATGCCCTCTCATTACTCTGCTCTAGGAGAAATCCCAGAATTTTCCACCCCTGGAACTGTTAATACCAAGAAGCAGATGCTCTGGCTGTTTCTGAAACTAGCTGCAGAGAGGGTCATCAGGACATTGCCTGGTTCTTGCCAAACGTCTGGAGAATGGGTCTCCCCAGACCTCTTCTGCCTGTCTTCTGGCCACTAAAGAGTAAGTCCTTACATTGCTCCCAATTTCTTACATTCAACAGATCAGATCTGTAGAGGGCATACATTGGCATAGCTCTGTTAAAGTCAACGGAGCTCTATTCTGATCTGAGGCTCTGGCGTGCTGTATGTTATATTGTAAATATGTACAGTGTTTGTACATGTGCAGACATCAAGGGAGATTGTAATAGAAGTCATTGAGACAGATATGACTAGCCGTCAGAGTGGGCTTTTGTAGTGATGTAATTGCTTCCAAATATTTACACTGATTTTTTTTCTTCAGTCATTGCTCATACTTTATGCTGCGAATAAAGACTATGTAAATATATATAACCAAAGTATATATGTACACACTCATCCATGCACATACGTATATAGCCTTAGAATTACAAGTGGACTGAACCAATCAATGCAGAGTAGACTGTCTCCCAACACTAGAGATTCTGAGGTTTCATGCTTAGTGGCACATTAGCCCTTTGATTCCTTCATTATTCTGGGATCATCTTTGAGGTTACATCTCTGGAGTGGTGTCAGAGTAGCAGTACATCTCTGGAGTGGTGACACACTACTGAGAAACTAAGAGACTGAATCCTTAATTTGCACTGACCTTGCATTTTTCTAACTGTAACCCCCTTTTTCTTTCCTCGGTTACTTGGGAGCAGGCAACACTCACCTCTGTGCTTGGGCACTTGATGTTGTGGACAGTAAAGGAGATCCTGAATATCCCAGGGCATAAGTGCTGGAACTAGGGGACCTGGCCTGGCTTGAAGTGGTTTCCATCACATACAGGATTTACAGTTTGGTTCAATGGCTCTCAGCACCCCCACTATAAAAATTGCTCCAGCACCCTGTGCCAGTGGTGATGCTGGATGAGTGGGAATCCTCTATCCACCCCTCTGCTGTGGTCCTTTTACTTATAAAGGAAATTAATCTTGGCAGTGCCACTGTAGGAGCAGGATTTTATAACATTTTTATGAGATTTAATGTATGATTTGATTTCATCCTGCCAGACACCCTTTTTGAATAGCAGAAAGGAATGACCGACCAGAACAATCCTTATGACTGATTATGGTCACCCTTTTGTTTTAGGATAAGTTATAATGTCTACTATGGTTTCCTATGTGTATTACAAATTAGGCACTCTAGTTAAATATACATTTCTTTGTTTTGAGGTTTAGAAAGTAAGAGACAGAATCTTGTATTGTGTCTATGTTAAGGAGATTAGAGGAATGTTGAAGGCCTGGGCCCCGATGTAAATTGTTTTGATTATAAGATTTAGGAAGGCTTAATTTACAATGCCTTTTCTTGCTCAACATAAAAACTGCCGTATACCTTTAACTGTAAAAGACTGTTTGTGTGAATGAGGAATGTATGCATCAGGAAAAGATAAGGTGTGAAGGCCATAGTTATAGCCAGATGGTCAAGGAAGAAGGAGTGAAGAGACTTAACCACACCAGAGAACCATCAATCCACATCCATAATGAAGGAAGGGTAGATTGACGACCCTGAGGTAAGGCTGGCACCTCTAAGGACAATTGATTAAATCAAAACAAAGGACAGGATTACCCTCTCGGAGGTGTATTGGAATGTTTACATCAAAAGATACACCAATTAAGAAGTAACCCGGTCACAAACTGACACAGCAAAATCCATAGACTTCAACAGAGAAAAAAGACTATATGAATAGGGTGCTCTGCCATGGGGCTTTGGGTTCGTCTTGCCACGCTCCAGGAGCATCGGATCGTGCCTGCTCTGTGATCAATCTAGCTGGCCACTAGATTGATCCAGACTCTGGACTGGTAACTATAAACATCGACTGGCAAGATTCTGTGTGCATGGTGTGTGTATGCGTGTGTGTGTGTGTGTAATTGAAAAGAATATGCTAACTGCTGTATTCTCAATAAATGTGGTGTTTGTGCCTTCTCCTCTATAAAAGATCCCGTGTGCTTTGTATAGCATAACACCACTGCCTGGCTGGGCCCTGTACACACTCACTGACGTGCCTTGGAGCCTCCAGGAGTACCTGTGTTAATCTGTGCAATGGGTCTAATTCAAAAGTACCAATTATGCACACTGTACAACCAATATACTCTTAGAGTTAACGCACCTTTACTTAACAATTTCGAAAAACACGATCACAGATTGAGATGAATTAAAATGTCTCAACTGATTTAAATTCAAGTCGGGGGCACTTCAATAAATCAATTGATAAATGCAGTTTATAGTAGTAAATGAAACGTAGCCAATTTACATTTACATTGGCACCATTTACCCCCTCCCCTTCTGAGTTCAGGCTCCTCTTAATTGCACAGCTCAAGACACTTGCTTGCTTGGGCATGCGTGAAGATTTTGAAGCCGGGAACAGCCCTCTGTTGGTCCAGTAAAGCAGTCCAACCAAGGTAACAAGGGGCAGAGGAATTCTAACTTGGGATCATTCCAAGCTACACAGCCCTTCTGAAGATGGGAATTGTTATACCCTGGATCCTGGTTAGATGATAAGATCACTTTGTCTCTGCTCAGACTCAGGGAAACCCCTACCGTCTCTTCGCCATCCCACCTTCCCAGACAACAAAGGCAGTGGTTACACACTCTGCCTGCAGTGCAGGCCAACCTCAGTCAGTTCTGGGCACGGCACTGCCCTGGTTGCAATGAAGTCCAGCAATAGCCTCCGTGGCTCCCTGCGTGATGTGGCAAACCCAGGACAAACAGCTACAAAGGCGGCGGGGGGGGGGGGGGGGGGTAGTAATCAGTCCCAGGGGGTTAAAAAGGCCTCTCTCAAGCCACTGAAGAGAGAGAACCCTGGGGAAATAAGGTTCAGCTGGGCAAGGGGTTACTAGGGAACTAATTAGGTTCAGCTGGCTCCAACTGCTTGGGACCATTTTAAACCCTCCCCGGAATGGAAGGGAGGGGGGGGGGGGAGAGTGAGAGAACCAGGGAAGCGGCCAGTAAGTTAGGAGCAGCAAGGCTCTGAACCCTTCCAGCAAGGGAGGGCTACCTACAGGGTTTTGCTTTGCCCAAGCCTGGGTCTCCAAGGCTAAAAAGGACTGAGCCTGCTGAGGAGAAGGAGGTACTTTGCCACAGTGGTCAAAGCCCCAGTAGTTTGTCAGCAGCAATTTCTGGCTTTCTAGCAGCAGATCCTAGCTTGGACAGGTCTCCAAAAAGCAATCTCCGCTCCTCGGACCAGGATCTCAGCTCCCCACCAAGCTGGAGCCCAACTGCATCCTCTCCCTGCAATCCCTGGCATCCCAAGGCATTGTGAGAGTTTTCGTCTGCAAGGCTGGATTGCAGTACTCAGAATCTTCCCTATTGGAACCCTCCCAATTAAGGCCTTGGCTACACTGGCAATTCACCGCGCTGCACTTGCTGCGCTCAGGGGTGTGAAAAAACACCCCCCCCCCGAGCGCAGCGAGTGCAGCGCTGTAAAGCGCCAGTGTAATCAGAGCCTGCAGCGCTGCACGCTCGCTCGCAGCGCTGCAAGCTATTCCCCTCGGAGAGGTGGAGTACTTGCAGCGCTGTGAGAGCTCTCTCCCTTCTGAGCGGCAGCGCTGTGAATCCGCGAGTGTAGCCAAGACCTAAGTTCAGAGGCCCCTCTGGTGCAGCGTGCCTACATAAGGAAGAACTGTTTCAAGATGACAACTCATGGGGATTAGATTGGTTTTCATGAATTTACACATGAGCTTCATGATATTTGAGTGACTCCGATCTCTTCTAATCCAATAGGCAAAAGAACAGAACACAAAATCCCAAATTAGGTGCAGATATATAGCATAATTCCCACTGAGAAATCCAGAAATTCAAAAAGGCTCATAACACCTGTCTAGTCCAGTTAATTCTGATTTTTCACTTCCTGCTGTGTGGCCAGTTTGCCCCAAACCATTCCTGGAATTCTCCTGCTGCTAGATGAAAGTTCCAAAGCTGAAAAAGAGGCTGGAACTGTTTAAAAAAACTTGGTTTTTGCCTAATTTAATTCCGAATTTCCTAGCCGCAAAATATCAATCTGCACAGAGCCATTGCTACTTGACTCCAATTTTTAATAACAATTATTAAAACCAGATAAGAGTCGAGCTTAGATTGTTCTGAGATTTGGGTGAGTGTGAGACTTCATGGAAGAACTCTAATTAAAAGACAAAATGCTAATGGGTGAGATTCTGTGCCGTGCATCTTAAAACTCCTAGTTTTAAGGGGGAGATGCTTTAAGCCACCTCTGCACCCTCGCGATCCTGGGTTCTTGGGGGGCTGGAGAGGCACCTAGCCCAATGTAGACAGCCCTAGGAGCCTGTCTAAGTTACAGCAGCTTTCTGGGGCTGTCCGACGGGCCACAGCATTGCTGGGAATCAATGCAATGCTGCATGCTGGGGCCTGTCCCCAGAGCACCCCTCCACTTCAGTCCCATCCCAGCATGACTCTACCCCTGGGCTTGCAAGGGGGTCTGGCACACGGCAGCTGGTCCCTGTGGATAGACTAAGCCCAGCCCCCCTGGACCGGAGTAGGTGAGCCCAAGCCAACTAATTAAAGACGGCTATAAAGGGCTGCTAGTAGGCAGCTGGGAGGAAGGACTGGGACAGGCTGAGCTCTGGGGAGGAAAAGCCTGCCTGAAATGGAATTAGCTCCTGTGGTAGGTCCCTGGAGCAAAAGGCCAGGGAAGCAGCCCTGACTCTGGGTGGCTACGAGGAGCTGGAGTGCCAGAGCCCCCCAAGAGGGGTGGCCCTGGGGCCAAGGACTGAGTTAAGGCTATTTTCTGTTTGTTTGATAACCTCCTTGAAAAGACTGGGTGTGGCAGAGCCTGCTTTAGAGCCAGGGAGAAGTGACGGCCCAGTGAACAGGGTCCTTGGAAGGGCAGCATTATGGGTTTTTTTGCAGATCCAGACTAACATGGCTCCCCCTCTGATACTTGACAGCATTATGGTTGTGTTCCATAGTGCCTACACTGGGGAAATCCATCATGGATGGATTTGGGGCTTCAAGGGCCCCTGAACACCCTCTGGCTCTTTTACGTGTCACAAAGAGGCCAGAGGAGGAGTGAGGATCTCACCCAATCCACTTATGTGTAAGGGGAGAGGAGAGGACTGGAAAAAGACACTGATTAAACAAACTCCAGTACATCAGTCAATGACTAGATAAATATTCATACAAACTCCTCTGGCGCCATGAACGTTGAGGTCTTATAAACAATAAAATCTACTCAAAAGGGTTAACCCCAGCTTAACCGACCACCTTCAAATAGCTTGATGCACAGTTTTTTGTGACCTTCAGGTCAAATCCAACCTCTCTCAGGCAAATCCCTGCCTCATCCTTTTTCCAATGGTGACCTCACTTAAGATTTCAAAGTGGTTACAGCCACCTATTCATTTGTTTACCTGGCAGGCTGGAAAATGCCATTGCTCAGAGCCTGTAGTGATAGCTAGTAAAGTCTGGCTCGTATGAAAAATAGGTCAGTGTGAAGTGCTGGCTTGTGCTTCAGTTCTGTATCTTACTATCCATATCCAAGAAGGACAAGTCGATAGAGCCAGCCTGATACCAAAGACCACTGACGTCAGTGGAAATAATTGACTTCAATGGGCTTCGAATCAGACTCTGTTAAGACTTTCAAAGCAGCCTAGGGTACGTAGACATGTATCTTTCATTAAAGCTAGGGTCTATTTAAGTTAAAGGAAGACATATGTCTAAATGCTCCGAGCTACTTTGAACATCTTAATTTATGTATAAACTCCACAACTTTAAATAAAAAGCGACAAAGAGTCCTGTGGCACCTTATAGACTAACTGACGTATTGGAGCATAAGCTTTCGTGGGTGAATACCCACTTCATCTGACGAAATGGGTATTCACCCACGAAAGCTTATGCTCCCATATGTCTGTTAGTCTATAAGGTGCCACCGGACTCTTTGTCGCTTTTTACAGCTCCGGACTAACAGCTACCCCTCTGAAACTTTAAATAAAAATACCTGCTAACTCTGGTGTTGGGGAAATAATTGAACTGCATGAACAGCTTTTCATCTGTTAATACGTAGTAAGAGCTAGACTCTCTCCTGAACCAAAGAAACAAGAGCAGGTATCTGGGAGACTGTTACAATGCCTTGATTCGTACCATTGCCAGCTTGAAAAGGTGTAACAGCATAGCCACCTTCACCAGTAGAAAATGCTAGTCTGGAGCTGTTTGCTGTGGACGGTCCCTTGCTACTCACAAAGAGAACCTCCGCATAAAGAGAACAGCATGTCTGTCAAATCATACCACTGCCAGCCATGTTCCATCAGAACTTGACAGGATGTGAGTTGACACAACTCAGCCTGACAGATTATTGCATGAGGCTGCATATGATTTCTCAGATGTCGAGAAAGAAAACATCGCTCCAGTCCAGAATGGCAACCTACTTACTATTCATATGCCAACTCCCCAGAAATGAATTATTATTACTCCTTGGCAGCTGGCTAGAGCAAGGGGCTACAATTGCCAAAGTGTCTGAGAATGGAAGATCAGCGACATGCTCGGGTGGTTATTCAAATTAGCAGCCAGTGGGGTGAGCAGCACATTATTCGGTAATGGACTCTCACTCCTCACCCCTACCCCCAGGGCCTACATTATTATGTCATTTTTTAAATTAACTTAGTTGTAAGGATGTTTCTATTCATCTTCTTTTTTTGCAAAACCATAAAGTACTAGCAATAAGCTCAATTCTGACTGGAATCCAGATTTCAAACGACCAAAGGATGATTGGACCCGGAGGGTTGTTTTTAGCCATTATAAAGATGGGGCCCATTTACAAAATTTACATTTGGGACTGACTCCAGATTTGAAACACCTCCAATTTCAAGGTGATTGGATCTGGCATTCTGGTTCTGCTCCATCTCTTAGAAACACAAGTAGAAACATATTGAAAAAATATCAGAATGGGTGAACGTGATGGAGGAGCTGGGGACTGGCCAAGAATTCATAATTTTTAGCAAAGGAAAAATTGCTGGGAGGGAAAATTGATAAAAAGAAAGGTTTAAACTAGATGCATGGATGAATTGGGTTCTGATCAGACACAAGAATCTGTAAAATGTAGTCTCTGACTGAGTGAGGTAGTCAAGTATTATCATTATTGTCACTATTAATCATCATTGTTTGTATCCTCTGTGGGCTACCTCTTAGAGAAAGTAGCTACCAAAATACTATTGCATGTGTACTTAACTGGAGAAAACTATTTTGATAAGTGAGTGGTAGACCCAAATCTCTGTCTAGACAGAAAGGCCATGCGGACAGGAGGACGCGTGTAGTCAGAGAGAAGGTAACTTTCAAGCGATGGAAGCTATTTGCATTTCTTTTTTACTCTGTAATTAAGCTGAAAATGCCTTATCTTGCTTAGCTTATGGGCAGTTTAAGTCTAGATATGTTAAGCAAACCATTACTTTTCTTTCAGTTCCATTTTCTCTCTATTTGCAGTAAATCTTGCATTGGGTTAAGATTGCTGTGGTATGAGTAATTTCATTCAGACACCCCTGGAGAAAAAAAGAACCCATTACCTCTAAGAAGAGGGGATGAATGGTATGGGCAAAGGTGTCTGCTCCCAGGGAGTTGTGT
The DNA here is from genome assembly GCF_013100865.1 of Trachemys scripta elegans. Classification (NCBI taxonomy): domain Eukaryota; kingdom Metazoa; phylum Chordata; order Testudines; family Emydidae; genus Trachemys; species Trachemys scripta. The sequence goes on from NC_048304.1 coordinate 117,284,538, forward strand.
TGTCATCAGGCTCTGGAGGGTGAAGACCAGGGAATAAGATGAAGTACCAAGCAGGAGATAAGATGGGAGGTGGGTTTGGTCAGAATAACCATCACTAGAAATCTCAAGCTGCAGCCAGACAGAACCAGAGCTGAGGTTCAAAAAAGTTCCTTTCATTTTAGTCATTATTTAGCATCTCAGCAGCTTGTGCTAACCTCAAGCATGGTGTTTTCCAGTATAATTATTGAGCACCACTAAGGACTATGGTGATGGGCACGATAGAAAAATCTAAGGGTATGTCTACACTGCAATCATGGGATGTGATTGCAGCTTGTGTAGACATGCCTGAGCTGGTTAGCTTGGGTATTGGAGCAGTGAAACCACATCAGCACAGGCTTCAGGGCACGTATACAGGCCTGCCCTGGATCCCAGGTAATTACTTGGAGGACTAGTCCATTCTGAAGCCCATGTTGCCACAGCCTCACTGCTCTGGGACCCAAGCAACTAGATTAAAGATAGCTCTGGTACTCTGTGATTGCAGTGTAGACATACCCAGAGATAGATAACAATAAAATAAATGAATCACACAGACCCTAAATTATTTCTTCCCAAGTTACTGTAGCAAGAATAAGTCTGAGTATCTCCTCTTATAATAAAAGTCAGAGTAGAAATATAACATTTTTGGGACACGACCGTGGTAGATATTTTCAAGAGACTTCAGATGGCTTTAAGATGCAGAACTGGTGTGGCTAATTTGGACATGAGCTGCTATTTCAATTGCCAGATTTTATTACTACTGGGTCATCAAACCGTCACCCATATATTTCCTAAACACAATCAAAACCAGTCTGGCTTAATGAAAATAGACAATGCTATGTCTTTGCTTCTGCTCAGAGTTCGAGTAACAACGTCAATTGACTGGCTGAAATGTCAAACACATGCTTTATCTTTTTTCATATCATTTTCCTTCAGATTCAGTCACAGCTGCAAAGAATCCCAATGACAGACAAAGATGAGCGAGCCCTCCCAGAGCACCAGGCTATTATGTACCATTACAGTACATCATGTGGTGGCATGTCATACCCACACGCATGAAATAATAATGGGCTCACAGATGCAAAAGTCATTTCATTTCCGTTTATTGTCCTTGGAAGCCAAAATAACAACAGCAAAGACATAGATTACTAGATTTTTAATTTTTTTCCCCTGCAAAACTTTCTTTGGGAGAATGTGATGTGGTCTGGGATGGGGAGGAGAGGTGGTATTAGCTTTGTTTTCATGGAAATAATTCCAACGCATATTGCAATCTGTATTAATGGTACATATTGAGATCAGGATTACATCTCAGCACCCGAAGAATTTCTAAGGAGATCTTTGCAATATAATAGCCTGGCCTGTGCTTTGTTGTTGTGATATTCTTGGGCTGTGTGGTTTTATCGTGCTGATCTGCTGGTTTATTTAAATCAAAAACTTCTTCTTTTCTCTTTTGGACTCGCACTGAAACAGACAATTAGGGCAAATTTGTAATAAAAGGACAGACAACAGACTTTGTGGTTGGCATTTGGGAACTGGTCAGCAAACTACACTGTATTGGAGATACGAGCATGATGCTCTATCGGATGCTATTTATTTATTTTCCTTTTAAGATAGCTTTAACAAATGCCCCAGTAACACCTAATTAGAGAAAGGAGGATAACAAAGGATACACAAAAAAACAAGGAAAGCGGTTTAGCAATTTTCATTTAAAAACTGAAATTTCTAGGGTGATAATGACTATTTGATTTGATAATTGGTATTATTCACGAGGAGAGAGGGTAAAGCAAGGGTCATGACGTTTGTCTAGTTACAACGTGTGTCCTACCAATCTACAGCAACATGAGAACATGCTGAATAAGGTCATTCAGAAGAGGTAGATTTCATCACTGGCTGTGCCCCTGGCTTGCTGTGTGACTTTAGGGAAGTGTGTTTTCCCCGTGCCTCAGTTTCCCATCTGTAACATGGAGATAGTAACACTTATCTTCCTTTGTAAAACACTTTGTGACCTAGGGATGAAAATCCTATTTGAGATCATTGTATATCTATCTATCTATATAGCTAAATATATGGATATAGATATATATCTTTCATGCAAGGCTTTCTAGATACCTTAGAAAAAATTGAACTAATTATGCTTCACAGCATATCCTATGAAGTTGTTAAGGCTGTATCCCCACTTTGAACTTTAGGGTACAAATGTAGGGGCCTGCATGAAAACTTCTAAGCTTAACTACCAGCTTAGCTCTGGTCCCGCTGCCACCATTCCCTCCCTGGGAAGCCTTGAGAAACCTTTCACCAATTCCCTGGTGAATACAGATCCAAACCCCTTGGATCTTAAAACAAGGAGAAATTAACCATTCCCCCTCCTTCCTCCCACCAACTCCTGGTGAATCAAGATCCAAACCCCTTGGATCTTAAACAAGGAAAAATCAATCAGGTTCTTAAAAAGAAGGTTTTTAATTAAAGAAAAAGGTAAAAATCATCTCTGTAAAATCAGTATGGAAATTAACCTTACAGGGTAATCAAACTTAAAAAGCTCAGAGGACTCCCCTCTAGTCTTAGGTTCAAAGTACAGCAAACAAAGAAAAACACTCTAGTAAAAGGTACATTTACAAGTTGAGAAAACAAAGGAAAACTAACACGCCTTGCCAAGTTTGAAATAGGAGAGACTTGTTTAGAAAGATGTGGAGAACCTGGATTGATGTCTGGTCCCTCTCAGTCCCGAGAGCGAACACACTCCCCAACAAAGAACACAAACAAAAACCTCCCCCCCCCCCAAGATTTGAAAGTATCTTGTCCCCTTATTGGTCCTTTAGGTCAGATTCCAGCCAGGTTACCTGAGCTTCTTAACCCTTTACAGGGAAAAGGATTTTGGAGTCTCTGGCCAGGAGGGATTTTATAGTACTGTACACAGGACAACTGTTACCCTTCCCTTTATAGTTATGACAGAAGTAGACCCTAATGCTAAGCATTATAACTGGTTTACAGATGGCAAAGAGACCCACCTCAGGAAAGTACATAAGTATTTTCTTAAATGCAGTCCTGAATAGGTGCTTTCCAGAATTGTGGCCATAGAAATTAATTAAATTGCCCCGGTCAGACAGCAAATCAGTAGCAGTCCTGACTCCCAGACCCCTACCCTAACCACTAGGCCACGTGGCCTCTGCTGTTTAAAATTAATTTCTTATAAAATACGCAAAAACAAAGCCAGTACAGTATCTGATCATGATGATGCCACTTACAGACAGCAGACTCCCCTGGCCCTCTTTATTTTCCAGTAATTGTTCTTATCTCAACAGGAAAAGACTGGTAGCCATCCCTTGATGTATTGGAAACACGAAAAACAATAACACACAATATTAAAACAGACAAGTTAACGCTGGCCCAATGCTATTTATGTTTCTACTGAGTGAAAACAACTTGTGCTGGCAGTGATTCATCCAATATTGTTAAAACAATAATTCATCCTACCTCCCCATATTGAGGCACTATAATATAGCCTCAGTGTGTAATTATCTTAAACTCCGTGAGGGCATGTAACTTTTCTCCACTCTTGTTCTGCACATCCCATTGCACTTTCCTGTAATTTACAATGTGCTGCTTCTTTTTTATCTATCTGGGATGCAATATCTCTTGTTTTAAGGGAAGTGTACATAAACATTTCCTGGAAAATTACCACCTTCAAATTTAATACATAGGGTCAGGTCCTCGGCTGGTGTAAACACCACTGAATTCAATTTAAAGCAGCTGAGGATCTGACCCATCCAGTGGTATGGACATAATCCTAGACCCCTTCATATTTCCCCCTCAGAAGGTAGTAACAAAAATATTGAGTTATGAACCAATAAACAGAGAATAATCACTGTAGCATGCTTAGTTATCCACAGTGGTACAAAAGAAAAGATCAAAGACTAGAACATAACAGCAATAAGTAATCTATGATGTGCAGCATTTGGTTGTGGGAAGATGCCTCAAATGCATCGTTCAGACAAGTATCTTAAAGCCACCTAAGATGTATAGGAAGAACCAAGTTGAACAAACCCTAGTGGTACGTGTTGAACAATCCCAGTAGATACTCTGGAGCATTACTTTGTGAGAGGGATAGCTCAGTGGTTTGAGCATTGGCCTGCTAAACCCAGGATTGTGAGTTCAATCCTTGAGGGGGCCACTTAGGAATCTGGGGCAAAATCAGTACTTGGTCCTGCTAGTGAAGGCAGGGGGCTGGACTCAATGACCTTTCAGGGTCCCTTCCAGTTCTAGGAGATGGGATATCTCCATAAATTTAAATTTATTTTATGGTTGCGACGGCTTTGTTTGTGTATTTGTTTGTTTTGGAATAATGATAATGCAGATCTTTGCACTGTAAAATACTACTTGTTACAAGTCCATGGCCACCTAGAACCTCATCTTTGTGACTATTCTGAGTACCTGGACCTCTCATTGAGTTCAAGAGGACTTTTGCAGTTTCAGCACTTCTGGCAATCAGACCATATGGCCACTTGGAAATTCCCTCTGGCAACAGGGATGTAACTCAGTTGGGCTTTGTGACAAGTATTGCAACCTCCTGCAATATCTTTATATTGTATTTTCCCTGTAGGACAGGAATTATATGCAACTGCTGTGGAGAAGGTTATTGAAGCTCCCCAAGAACCAAAGAAGTGTATGTACGTATGTGTGGGGAGAAGAGGGGGTTTGAAGGTGTAAACATCACCTGAGAGGTACTACCCCTTAGGGAGTCTTGTGTATACTGGTTCAAACTGGGTTTTCCAGAGACCAACAGAAAAGAAAGGGGGTTTTGATAAAAAAAAAAGTGTGCATTTAAATTGACTCGAGGACTTCTTTCTGAGCCAGGAAAAGGACTGGACTTTCTATCCAAGCAAGGCCCCAACCCTTATGGAAGGGTTGGAAAAACTTTGGGCCCCATAGGACGGATGGGTGATCTCTGGTACGTTTTTAGCATACATATAGGAATGTTTACAGTTTTGTACATGTTTTCTCTGTTTTTTTTTTTTTTATCTTGAGAATAAATGTGCTTGCTTAGAAGAGTTATGTAGTAACTTGTAAGTGCTGGTAAAAACATAGTCATTGTCCTCTGAGAGAAAGTAATGCTCAGGGGCTTCCCTTTAGGCAAGATGGGGATATCACAATGTATGCAGGGCTATGCAACTTTAAAACCCCTGGTGAGAAGGCAGTGGGACAGGGGTCCCTGCCCTAAGAGAGGTGAAGGCTGGAGAACTGACACCTGATTGGACACTCCTGGAATGGACCATGGAGGCAGTATACAGGTGCAATTACCCTGAAACTGTGACAGGTTTTTTGAGTGGGCTTTTCAGTGTACTTCCAATATCTGGATTAGACCAGTTCCAGGAAACACAGAGGTGCACAAAGATGAAAAAACAACTTAATCTCTTCTGAACTTCCAAGGAGGTTTTGGCTTGGTTTGAGTATAGGGTGTATGATTCTTATTTTACCAAAACCAGTTTCCCCATCCCTATATTCCGCTGCTTTTCAACAAAGCCCGTTAGCCTAGCTTCTCCACTCATTTGCTGTCTCTAAAGTTACTAGCAACAAAAAACCTAAGACTTGAACCAAGTGCCTCCTGGGATGAATTGGGTATAGAGACACGGACGAGCAGCATGCCCTGTACCAGTCACATACGAAGTATATCCCCAGGTGTACATGCAGCCATGCGTCTGGTACTGTGAAAGACTTCCAGGTTCAAATGTAGGGGTGGATGAACATGTAAATGTTTGAATCCAAATTAACAGAACCTGTGGAGACCCTCTCAAGCACTCCTAATTACCTTCCACAGAACACACTCCATACCTCTACTGGTTGTTGTCTCCTGAGGGGAAGTCAGAAGCTTACTGTCACCTCTATTAATTTCAGGGGGGTAAACTCAATACCCTCCTTTTTTCTGTTCAGGAGTGGCTTGGTGCACTCCCCTATGTTTCTCTAGTAGCAAGACCCAGAAACTTGCTGTTGTTCCACTGTAAACTGGCTCTTTAAGCTTCATGGCACTCTGAATAGGGCTGGTTGAAAAATTTTCATCAATACTTTTTTCCAGTTAAATATTGTAGGGTTTGTTTTTTTCCAACTAAATGAAATATTTTGTGGAAAGTGCCTGCTTTTCTTAAAAAAAAAAAAAATTGTGTGTGTGCGTGTGTGTGTGGGGGGGGGGGGAACTAAAAACTCAAAACCCAAAACTTTTTGGCCAAATTCTTTCAGATTGTGCTTTTTCAGGGGAAAGTTGAAATTTCCCACTGAAGATTTCAGCAAAAAAACGAAAATTGTTTTGTTTTCATCAATATTTTCTGTGGAAAAAAAAAATTTAACCAGCTGTAACTCTGCAGTCGAGATGATGGATTACTAGGAAATCCCCACTTTTGTGACCTGAAGGGAGGTAAATAAGTCTACTGGCTAGCACTCTAAAGGAAGGAAGGAAAATTGGGCAGACCAGCTATCAGGACGGATACCTTTGAAGGAACGTAATGAACCCTACCCGTAGCCTGAAATTGTCATGTTTATAAACAACGCTTTTTGAAAGCTCAAGATGAACCTAACTTTGAGAGCTTAAAAGTGAGTCTGAACATCCCCATAGCTCAAGGGTTCTGATCAGGGTCCAGCTTCAATGTCCAAGACCAGATCTGAAGGTTCTACAAAGATTTGGGATTAGGTTCGATCCCATCTGTAACATAAACTACTTGGCCCTGTGGGGGAAAGAGCAAAAAGGATGGATGACAGATGCTGCCATCTGGGCCTAAACAGGAAAGTGTGTCTGAAACACAGGACCATCCTCCCTTGGTCTTGTGCAAAATTCAATGGAAATTCTCCAGAGTGCTTCAGACCATTCCTTTGGTGCTCACCTTATGTTTTCTTTGCTCCCTTTTTGACATGCCTAGCATGGCAGTACTCCTAAAAGCTCTGCAATACAGGTCTAGAAGAAGGCTTGGAAGGATTAGATTTTTACTGGTAAAAATGCTGATTTCACTGTATACACACAAGCCTGCAAAAAAAAAAAAAAATCCATCTATCATAACTGAAACGTACAGACGGGCAAGGCAAGAAAAATGCTGGGGGAGAACTTATAGGAGTTTGATTTAAGGATGTTTGCTTTGTGTAGTTTGACATGTAATGTTAGCAATTTGTGCTTTAACCGTTTGTGATGGGATTTACAGACCTCCGCACTAAGGCTAAGAGAGCTGTGGAGCAGTATTGGCTCAAGAAGGTCCCATCCCTCAGCAGCTCCAAAGGGAGAGACTGTGTAGGAGGAGATTCAGACAGGTGAGCAGGGATAGAGTGAAGGAGAGGTTGTCTGCAAAGAGGCAGCCAGGCTGAAGGTTCTAGGAAAGCGAGATCTATAGAGGATAAGCCAAGAGCCTGCCTCCCTTTTTCTCCTCCCTTCCCCCCATCTCTGATAAAGGGGAACAATTGGACACTGGAAAGTGAGCTAAACTGACTGAACCTCTGCTGAGAGGGAAGCCGAGAGCCCTGAATTGAAGAGAGAACAGTAGAAGGAAGGAGATGGTTCAGGGGAGGCTGGTCTGTTGTACCAGCTACAGGGGATTTTGACTCTCCTTACCCCTTTCGCCTGGGGCCCTGGGCCAGGACCCAGTGGAGAAGGAGGACCTGGGTCTCTCTATCCTTGCCCTCCCTCCTCTGCCCAACCAGGGGAACCCAGGAATCACTAGTGGATGGCATACTGTAACTCGACCTCCAGATTGCCTGGAAAGGCCATTCCCAGATGCTGAGAGCCTGTTGAGCCGAGGCCTGCCCAGTAGACCTGCTGGCCCCTAGTGAATCCTGCTACATACTTACAAAACTTTATATTTTTGAATCTCAACATCTACTGTCAATAAGTAATTATTCTCTGACTTTCCCCACCATAATTTCCCTCAATTGTGAAACTGGAAATAGATAAAAGTTTTGATAACATTTCAAACCCATTAGTTGGCATCATTGTGAAAAAATTAGATAGATAAAAATAGGAAAAAATGCTTAAAAATACACTTCAATATTACCTGGCAAAATTATAGAAAACCAGAAATCAAATTCTGCCAAGCCTTTGTATAAGCACACAGGCTTTCCCCATAGTCCTCCAGCCTTACTTTCCCAGTCCCTTTGATGCAGCAGAGAACTGAATATAGACACACATTCCCTTTGATCATTGATCAACTTTTTCGCTTTTCTTTTATGCTCAGAGCGAGGCAGACACATAAAACGTGTTCTGGTTAGGCATATGGTCTAATGGCTTTACAGCCCCCTCTTGCGTGCTCAGAGGAGGGTCAGGTCCAAATTCATCTTTGGTGTAACTCCGCTGAAGACACTGCTGCTACAGCAAGGAGGGCACTGATCCAGAATTCTCACTGACAGCTCAGGCAAGTTTCCCGATGATTTTTTTTTTCCCTCTCTTCTTGGTGGATCTTGCTCGAGTGTGAAAAATGTCCCTTCTGCTCAGCTCGAGTAGCACATCATGTGCCTTGTAAAAAACAAATATTTCCACACTTCCCACAGGAAGAGACTTTCCTCTTCTGACATGCTTCCAGTCTGCACATGCAGTATGTGTCATCTCCCCCCTGCAGCATTTCCCAAGTCATTTCCTCCATCTCTGCTCAGAGTTCCCATTATAAAGACATTGTGTTTCTTCGGGGGGGATGCAGCATGGGGCGGTGGGCTGGGGCGCGGGGTGGGGGGAGAAGAACACAGTCTGATTTGTTCCAGAATGATAGAGAGAGATCATTACTGGGTCCTAGATGATTATAATGAGTGTATATATTACCTTAATGGTGTATACTCATTGTTGCTGTGCTTCGGGGCCTATTGCCACTGCCAATAAACCTCTGTTTCTTCCAGGAAACATGGGTCTCAGGGCTGCAACTTGAAGTCTGAGATCTCAGATGTGGAAAGCATTTTCTTTTTATTAGTTTTGCCATTTTTAAGTATCGAGATAGATAGCAAAACTAATACACACACACACACAACGGAAAGAGAGGTTTGCACTGAAGAATTTTAAAGCCTGTGCTCTGCTCTTTTAATTTAAAGAGAGATTATCCAATTGGTCAGGCCTAAAGAATACCTTTCTTTTCACTAACCCTCTTTCTTTCCCAGGCAAATGTGATGATTTCTATTGCAGGGGTCTAAGCAAATGCTTCAATGCTGCTTAAACAAAGAAAATCAGTGCACGCTGCCTAGTACGCACAAGCAACCAACCCTACAATAACAAACAAGTGTGTATTTCATAGAGGAGAGGAACAATAAGAAATACTTTGACAATAAGAGATACAACTTTCTCCTGGAGCAAGCTTGGCTTTTACTGCCTCATTAACAGGGCGGTTCCCTTTTAGATGACGAGAGAGCTTTTTTGTTTCTGGATTAAGGACAAGACTCCAAAGGGCGTTACATCATGACAAGTGGTTCCACATTCAAGAGTCAACTGAGGTAGTGCACAGACCACACTCACACCTAGGAGCCTTGCCTACACTGTGGTAAGTTACAAAAACAACCCAACAACAACAACAACAACCAAAACACGTTCTGACACCTGTGCAACTAAACTGGTCTTAAAACTGACTGTTGCTTCTGTGTAGCCAGGGGTCCTGTGGCTGGGGACTATATTTACTGTCATTTCACAAATTAATCTTCTTCCACTACTGCTGAAGGTGACTCAAGATCTCATGACAGTGAGATAAGAAAATGGAAAGAAAAAGGGTTGACTGAGTGCTGGATGGCGTGGCCTAGTGGTTGGAGGCCGTGTGGGCTAATTGATTGAGTGTGAGCTGAGAATAATCTTGAACATCTAAATTCTTCTGCTGGCTTGCTGTGTGACCTTGATCATGCCCTGTAATGTCTCTGCCCCTCACTTTCCCTCATCTGTGAAATGGGGATAATAATAGTTGTTTTCATTACTTAGTACATGCAGCCCTATATAAATGTCAAGTATTATTAGAATAGGTGACTGGGAATCAGAAGAAGATGGCTTCTTCTAGTTCTGCCACTGACTTCCTCTGTGATTGAAAACAAATATGCCTCTATAACTCAGTTTGCTCCCTACCTCTTAGCATGTGTTGTGGGGATTAATTAATTGCTTGGCAAACACATTGGAATCCTGGAATAAAAGTGCCTAGTTCTTATACAGCTCTTTTCATCAGTAGCTCTCAAAGTGCTTTACAAGGGTTCATTATCCCCATTGTCCATTGGAGAAACTGAGTCACAGAGAGGCGACAGTTACTTGCCCAAGGTCAGCCACCAGAACCAGGAATAGAAGTAAGTCCAGTGATCTGTCCTGTAGGTCACGCTACCTCCCCTTTATAGATGTGCAAAGTATTAGGCCCTGGATCCTACATAAAATGGTGCACTGTAAGTTGTCCATTTGGTGAGAAGATCTATTAACAGTGCATAAAATTTAGCCCACGCATAAGTCTTTGCAGAAGCACGGTTATAGTTTGTTTCAAACAGAAACATCAAATGTCTCTGTTTCCAAAAAAGAAATTAATTTCTCCAAATACAAGTTTCTAAGGGGCCCAGGTTACATTCTGCTGTCTGCCTAGATTATCACAATACAGCATGTCAAGCCATGTTAGTTATTTTGTTGCATGTGCAACAAGCCAATATTTTCATCCATAATGAAAATCAATCCAAAAATGAGTGCCTTTCTTGACCTATGGAATATGAATGTTTAATTATAACAGAAATTCAGTTACACACTTACATATGATTGAGGTGTTATTTTTTAAAACTAGAAGATGTACTCCCCTAGAAGAGGCAATCATGTATGGCAATCAATCACTGATTTTTTTTTAATTCACTCCCTAGATTCTTTGTCTCTTCTTAATAAAACCTTTTATTAAAGACTCTCAGGGCAGACTTTCAAGTAATCAGTACCTATAATTGAAGCCAGAGTTTCAGAAAACTCAGCATCCCACAAGCCCCCAGTGTATTGAGCTCTTTTATAAATTTGATCACGATTGTGGGTGCTGACTCAGCTCTCTTGAAAATTCTGCCCCCCAGGGTCTTTATTAAAGAAGGGGTGGGTTGGTTGGTGTCTTATTTGGGGTAATATGTGTTCTTAAAGGAGAGTTTGCTGGTATAATTAGGAAATCAATTAAATTACCTAGCAGCAGGTAAGTGGAGAACCTGATTGGATCCTTGCAGGGGAGATGGGGTCCCAGCTGAGCCTTATAAAAGCACAGCTGAGTTTAAAAGCAAGAGATATTGGGAAAAAGCAAAAGGGAAAAAAAGAAGTTTGTAATAGAGGATGGTAGCTATGAAAAGGAGAAGCTGTTGGGTTGGAGAAGCATGTGGGGTTTGATTTGTAAGTCAGTATTTCTCCAATAGTTTAGCTTTAGCACATGGTTGGTTTTAAAAATGCTTCTGGGTAATGAGAGGAAGGTCTGAGTTTGGGGACTCATAGACTTTAAGGTCAGAAGGGACCATTATGATCATCTGGTCTGACCCCCTGCATGCTGCAGGCCACAAGACCCTTCCCTGGACTCTGCTGTTGAAGTCCCCAATCCTGTGTTTTAGTGACTTCAATTGGCAGAGACCCTCCTGCTAGTGATCCCTGCCCCATGCTGCGGAGGAAGGCGAAAAACCTCCAGGGCCTCAGCCAATCTACCCTGGAGGACAAAAAGTTTCCCCCGCTTACTGAGGTGTGTTGCTTCCTAGTCACAAAGCTATGCTTGCTGCAACCAAGTCTTTCTTGTTCCACTAAGCCTTCCTTTGCTATATCCCCTCTGAGATAAAGAAAGCCCCAAAGTAGGAAATTAAGGAACCCTTCAAAGCCAATCAGTCAGAAGCAGGAGGTAGTAGAAATCTGGCAAGTTTTCCAGCTGGAATCCCAGCCTAGAGATGTTTGGATGAGCAGAGGGTGGAACCTGCTGGGGTTAACTCTATGATGGGTTGGGTCACAGATTCCCCCTTGGGACTGCTACCTGATGTGCTGGGAATACCTCTGAGCCAATTTTCCCTGGCAGCTTGGGACTTCAGTACCCTACCTTGTTGTGCCGGACACACTAGACTCCTTCCTAGTCTGGGTCCAGCAGTCACTCACACCCCCATAGTTAATGAGACAAATTATCATGTTTTCCTTGTGTGGTTTATTTGATTATCTTAATGGTACTTGGAGTATAACCCTCCTTCTGACCTTGCTCCCAGGTCTCTCTGAAATGGCCCCCTGGGGGCTACTGTGAGGCAGTGATCTGAGAGGTATTGTAGCTGCAAACCTCTCTATCCTACATAGTCCCACATCGCCTGACTGAAGCGGTATCTCAAGTGCTCAGCCCACCGCTTACAAAACACATTCTTCTTTACAGCTTAGGCTCGAGGGTTCTGTGGATTATGCTTTCACACACAAATATCTCCCTTTGGAGAGGGATTAAAGCCAATCTTTAATTTGGCTCACATAGATTAAACCAGCTGCTGCTAGAGTTCCTTTAATACTGACAGGTGTTCGCACAAGACAGAGAAGCAATACATTCAATAGCCTATTTAGGATGACTGTAAATTTTACTATCATAATATACTTCTTTCAGTCATGATAGAGATCAGACAAACCCCTCTTAGCATGTTTGAGCTCTCTGCCAGGGCTGGCATACAAATCTGCCTCGAAAGCTATTTAACACCTGAGTGCCCCACTGCCTCTCCCACCCCCCCCACCACCCCGCTTCATACCACGGTTGGTTGGAGACAGCGGCTGTTCTCTTTTGTCCATTCTCACACTGGATGAACATGTGCAAACCTATCAGTTTGTGATGTACCAGCAATCTCCCTAGAGTCTAGACTATCTGTAATGGCGTGAGTGGTTAAAACAGACATCATTTCCCCTGTTCCACTTATCAGGAGCCATGAATTAGGTCTTCCTCTGTCCATTAGTTTAATAGGAAAATGGTCCTTCTTTCCTGGGCACAATAGGCTTTGTGAGTGACAATGGCCCAATTTAACCCATGATGTCATTGAATTGGCTTCAAAGTAATTACATAAGGGATGAGTCTGACCCCCATTATATTCCTGACTGGACACAAACACATTCATATCAGCTACCTTATAATCCTTTTCCTTACTCACATCAAGACTGACTGTATCATTCAAGAAACACCAAATCTATAACATACACCGTTGGTGTACCAGGGGCAACGTGTTGTCAATGACCAGCGTCTACTGAAAAATGAAGTCACCTGTCACGTGTCAGAGCCTGCATTGAAAAGTGTACTAATAAATGCTGCAATAATCAAATGCAGTGAGATCCACTGTAATATTTAATCTGTGTTCCTGAAAATGAGAATATTTGTTATAAAATGGAAACTATACAGAGCCTCCCCCTTTGTTTCAGAAGAATGTATTTAATAATTATAATACTCTGTGCTTCTCTAGTGTCTTTCCTCTGATGGCAAAATGCTTTGCAAACATTAATGAACTACTTTCACAGTATCCTCTGCGGTATGGAACTACTAGTATTCCAGTTTTCCTTATACAGAAACGGAGACACAGACAGAATAAGCAATTTGCCCAAGATCACACAACAAGTCAGTGGTCGTCAGGAATAAGAACCCCGGATCTCCTGATAGTTCTCCCTGATCTAACTGTATCGGGAACACACCTACACATATACTGACGTTTCCAGGCTTGTGTGCAGACATATCGTATCTTGAAAAGTACAAGAAGTATTTATCTTAACGATATGTGTTTGATTTATTACTCATGGCTTTTGGAACATGTAGTATAAACAGGACAGTGTGTTAGTTTATCTAAGTGGTTGCATATGTATAATTTAATAAGGCACAGTTGGGAGCAGTTTGTTCTTACAGTTAGTATTCAAAATCAGTGACGTTTGAGCCGTGCCTGTGAAGGAACTTCAGTAGAGTAGCTACTGAAAAATTAACGTGTTTTTGATGGAGCTTTTCTGCTTAAAGAGCCCAATACATTCTTCCAGCATGTGTCTCTGCATTCATTTTTCCTACTATTCTTTTCCTTAAAAATGCTGTAATTGTATTATATATCCTTCTTCCAAATAAGCAAAGTGCACAGAGAGAGAGGCAGGTGCCGCTGTCATACATACTTACTACTTAGCAGCCTTAACCCTTTGACTGCTGGTTTTCTGATCCATTCACAATGCTGCTCTTCTATCCATTTAAACATAATCCCATCTTGGAAAACTTCCACTTCACCTACCTCACTATGCTCCTCGATGTTACCTCTCTCTGTACCTCCCAATGCCTACATTTGCTCCCTCTGCACAATCAGCTCTGGCTTCTGGTAGATTCACCACAGCCCCCTGTCGTCTGTCAGAGAGCAATCCCTTTCCTGACACCATGCCAGCTTTCTGGAATAATTTGTCCACCCACCTCCTTTACTAAAATGCATTTCAGCACTCACCTCTTCTACGTGTTTCCCCACACCTGTACTGCTACCAAACTTCCAAGCTTCTCCTTGTCTACTGTGCTCAGATGCAATAAGGCATTTTTATAGTAAACTTCCCAGTGCTGAAAATGCTGGCCAACAATTTCAAATCTCAGCGCCTTCAACTGATGTTTAGTCACCTCAATAAAAGTTGGTTGCTTTTTCAGAAGGACTGAGGGTTACGCTCCCAGACCAGGGCAATGTTTAAAACTTTTGTTAAACTTTTGCCATAATAACCCCTCCCAAAACACACACATACAGCTTGTGCAAACCCTACTGCTGGAGTCACCTGGGAATATCAACCCCTTCCAACCACACCTTGCTCACGGGATCCCTTTGACCTTTTCATCATGCTTCTTACAAACCTTAAAGGGGCATGGCAGAGAATAAATGTAGCCTGGGTATTCCATCCAGCTCTTACACCCAAAAGAAAATGCAGTTATATATTAAAATACCCTAACATATATATTGTAATTTATAAGTGGTACATGAGCGGTCACAAAACCCACTGAAATCAATGAGAGCTGCAGGGGCTCCGCCCCTTTGAAAATTTAGGCCACCTCTACTTTGGTGCATTTAGAAGCCTATCTTTTAGAGTCTCAGAAATTGTAACGTCTGTAGGGTGTGAGTTATTTATATGAGTGACCTTGTCACCACATTAATTTATCCCATTCCTTTGATCTCAGTGGAATGTTGGGAGTCATGCTGAGTACATTATAGTGCAGAAACAGGTACATTCTGTCTAGACATATCTAGGATGCATGTCAGCAGTTTTTAAGATTAAAACCCCAAAAGCAGTGGTTGTCCGGGAGGAATGCACTGCATTCTGGGTAATACAGACTTGGCTGACTCTCAGGATGCCAATGAGAATATTAAATTGTCATTCAAAGGACGAAACCAGCAAGAGCAGACTTCATACAGGGGGAAGGATGCTAAGAAATATGCAGATGAAACACTCTCACAGAGAAAGTTTGGGCTGATGTGATAGAAACTGTAAGCACAAAGTTATGAGGAGCGGTGGACCTTTCAGCAAGCTAATCAGGAAATGTATACACTAATAAGGAAGGCCTGTGAGAGTAAGAACACTGATACACCAGAGATTTGAATTACTCTGGCACTTTGATCAGTGCCAGAATAATTCAAATCTCTGGAGTAACCGTTATTCTTGTAGCTACTAAGAAAGCAGAACAAGGTTAGCTTAGTATGCAGCATGCAGTACAAATAGCCAACCATTCTTCCAACAGAGGCCATTTTGGAAGTGTTGCTTGATTAGAGATTCTAGTTATAGGTTTAAGACTGATAAAACCGGTCGAATCCCTCTCTGAAGCCCAGCAATGAGGATGGATTTTTTTTTTATCAGCTACCAGACCACTTGGTAACCGCCTTAATGTGCAGGTTTTTTGCAGTGTTAAGAATTGTTTGTGTAGGGTTAAAGGGGACTGTAACCATCTTCCCTCATGCTGGTAGCACAGAGTGGGGTTTGGGAAAGGATCACTCTTACATACCATTGAAAGGAATCCATTTTTTATAAACACTTGAAGGGAGTGCCCATGTGAGCAAAGTAACCCCCAGAGGTAAGTGCTGGCAGAATTGGACCCTTTGCATGCAGAGTAAAGATGGAATGATAACTAGCATACACAAAGTTGCACACATATATATTTGTATAACTACACAAACGCACCAGCTCAGGAGGGGATAGTTTCAGACCGTGATGTATACGGTGTGGTTACACCCCCAAAAATGGCACTGAGACCTGTACCCCCAATAGCCCCCAGTTACTCTTGTCCAGAAATTCTTCTAGGTGACGAAGATGTGATACCATCTCCGGACTCAGACATTTCCCTAACAAGCATAGTGTATCCTACCAATTTTCCATTACTTTCAATGGAACCCTTCACGGCGTGAGTCAAAGTTATGGCTTTGAACAGGTTTTCTGCACGGGGTGAATGCCACCCAATGAGCACTACACGTTAGCAAGAATTGGCCATGATGTTTATTGAGTTACTTCTGTCAAAACGGCAATGAACGCCAATAGAGCATACTTAGGCCATGTCTACACTACAGCAGCTACAGTGGCACTGATATGGTGCTGCAGCTGTGCCGAGGTAGTGCTGTAATGTAGACACTTCCTACATTGATGGAAAGGGTTTTTCCATTGAGGTAGTGGTCCTCCTCTCTGAGAGGTGGTAGCTAGGTTGACGGAAGAATTCTTTCTAGCTGCATCTATAGCAGAGGTTAGGTCAACCTACCTACAGCAGAGAGAATGAAATTTTTCACAGCTCTGAGCGATGTAGCTAGATCAATCTAAATTTTAGCTGTAGACCAGGTCATAAACTGTAAGCTTTTGGGGGCAGAGACCCGTTTTTTTTGTTCTGTCTGTACACCAGTTAGCACAATGGCTTCACACTCAAAAAGAACCTCGGAGGGAAAAGCACTGACAACACTCATTAAAATAGATAAAGATCTGGGAAGTATGCCAACATACTATTTGGATTTTGTCAAGAAATGAAGCACATCTAAAACATGTCAATGTTACCAAAATAAAGAATAAGCACTGTATAGCAAAAAAGTCTTTTGTCTAATGGTGAAAAGTGCTTTAAATAACTGATCATCGGCCCAATTTAGGTGGAAAATCTTAGCGAAAAGGAAAATTGGAGATGACTGACTGTACAAATTCCTTTGACATCTTTCTTTTAAAATCAATAGGGCAAAAAACCTGTTTAGCTGGAAATCTGATCCACCAGGATAGAAGTGAGGAATAAGTAGTATTGAAATGCTTGTTAGACATGAATAGCCCTGAGGCAGGATAAAACACAGCTCGGCATTGCTAAGGGAAGCAAGGTTGAGAAGGCAACAAAGGAAAACTTGCAGGGTTGTCTGGCAAACTCATGCAATTAAAGATAGGTTCTTAAACAATCTAATGGACAAGCATGGTGCAATTATTTAGACAGCCAAGAGAGTCTCACGCCATCCACTGAACCACTACCAACTTGAACGTTTGCTGTAGATATATAATCTTAATCCTGAAACTCTTAAACTAATTTTTATATAACATATAACTAACATCACATTGAAACCATTGCTGGGCCTTATCATGCCAGTGGCATTACTGCAACACTGAAGGACTATCTGAAAGAGAAGGAGTTAAGGACAAGAAGTGAAACAGTGTGTTGTACCTAGTAAGGCTGGGCATTCAAGTCCCGCAAGAACCCAATTAAACTGGAATATTTCAGTATTTGTATTTGCTAGTCATGGGCTTCTTTTTGACTCGGGGAATTATTTATGGTGACTAAATGATGTAATGAGTGGTTGTCGTATGGAATTTCCATTATTCAAATACGTATATTGGACCCCACGTGCACTTCTACAGTCCAATTGGAACTGCAGGCAAAATAATTGGACAAATTGGGAAAGTAGTAATGATGTCAGAGTTAATAGCTCTGCTGTTGCAAGAGTACTGTGAGATCCTTCAGGGGCATTTATGTTCAAGATATCTGTTTTGCATTGTATCCAAAGATCTCCAGCAACTAAGTACCCCCTAGCATCATACTGAGCCATTGCTTCTGTATAAATTAGCATGTAAAAATGCCACCTATTGAATCACCAATACCACCTCCTTGCAACACGCTGGATTTTTCTTGGAAGCTCTTGATCCATGGACGTGCTAGATCTGACCTTACTGTGCTTGGAAGATCTGAGAAGGTCACAGCCCTAGGTAGTATAGCTATGAATATTTAGTTACGGGAAAGTCTTTGAGTCTATTTTTAAGGCACAAAGAGGAACAGTTCCAAAGGCACGATGTACGCATGGTGTTTTCAGTACTGAAAGTTCCCGTCTCGCCAACGTATGCACGTTCAGTAAGAATATAGTCCCTGTAGTGCATATAAGGATCAGAGTTAATGTTTTTCAGAATGCTTTCTGAAACGCTTTGTTCCATATCTGAGGCGAATGCTACAGTCCAAGGTCATGGAATGGCTTGGGGAGAGGAATTGGCTGGATACGCTGAAAATTAGCTACAGGAAAGGAAACAAAAATAAAAAAATGAAACAATTAATGGAATTCAAAGAAACGGAAAGCTGACACAGGGAACGATGTTGGATAACAAGCTTTTAATTCCCTTTTGCAAATCATTTGCAGATGGCAGTAAATATGAATGGATAGTAGGAATCTTGGGGTCTGGGGGAAAAAAGGAAAGATCATGTAAGTACTAGAGCATTAGATGGGTTTTGTTCCATGTAAAACAAAAAATGGGATGAAGTTGGGGAATGTTTAGTGCTCTTGAAAGCAAGGGAGTAACACCAATGCCTAAAGTTAGGAGGCATACAATGTACTTCAAGCCACTGTCAATGCACCTCAGTAGTGACTTGAAATGTGTTTGCCTTACGACATCTTGGCCTTTTTTGTGTATGGAACGTCCTCTGTATCACACGGTGTGATGTGAACTAGGATACAGTTAAGGAACTGCACTGAGTTCACCAATATATTTCTATCAGTGGGGGATAACTCGGGATGGTTGAATGGTTCCCAGGTCCTAACCCCCATGCCTGGGTAAACCCTATTGCCCCTGACAAGCACCAACCCCTCATGTCTTTTGGGAGCCTGGAGGTAACTCCAAGAATGACTGCTCCTCTCAACAATAAGGTAATACTTTTATGTAAAGAGGGCAAGCCCTTAACCCGTATCAGAGGGTAACATCAGAATGAGACCTCTAGGGGAAATTATACATGCACATTCCCCAGCAATAATACAATGGCCCAGTTCCCCAACACCAAAATATACAGATCAGTGCTCTCTGATAGTCCCAGTAGCTCTTGACCAACCTCTTTGTCCCCTGCAGAGTATGAACGAGCCCTTTGTTACAGTTACTGATGTTCACATGTGCTGTGAACTTAAGTGCTGAGTTCTGAGTCCTGTTGCCTGGACATCAGACCTTGTCATTGCTAGGTTGAGCTAGATCTCCTAGCTGAGTCCAGCTGCTGTCTGGTCAATCCCCTCAGCTGCAGCTACCAGCTCAGTTCAGTCGCTGTCTCTTTCAGCATGCAAAATAAAACTCCCCAGGCAGCCGCAGCCTCTTCTCCAGCTCCATCAGAGGGGTCAGTTGACTGACCCAGAGTCATCTAGATATCCGCCGCCCCAGCCAATCGCCCCTCTTGGTTTTGGAATGACAGCTGCCCTTTCCAATGAACCTCAAGCCACTGGCAAACAATCCATTGTCTTTGTTTGGGAGTGATACAACTTCCCCAGTGAAAGTCTGTTGGTTTGTTACGGCAGGTCTACACTACTGCTTAAGTCGATCTAACTTGCGTTGCTCAGGGATGCGACACAAGTTACGGCGATCTAAGCGCTGTCCATACCGGCGCTATGTCGGTGGGAGACACTCTCTTGCCAGCATAGCTTCCACCTCTCACCAAGCTGGAGTAATTATGCTGATGGGAGAGCGTTCTCCTGTCACCATAGAGCATCTTCACCAGATGCACTACAGTGGGACAGCTGCGCCCATGTAGTGCTTCTAGTGAAGACCTGCCCGTAATAAATCTCCTGCAACCATCACACACCCATGATAGACAGGATAGTCCCAGCAGGAACTCCAGAGGAGTGTGTCGTCCCCCCCCCCCCCCCACGTATGACCTGTGTGAGGTCTCTTTTGCAGAAGACATCATTTTGTAGAGCAAAATGGTGCAGGCCTGGACAGAATCATCCTGAGGGCCAGACCCAACCTGCGGGCCACCAGTTGGACCACACAGCCTCTCTCCATCTCAGGGAAGAGCTGAGGGTTTTTTGTTAAGCCTCCATCCTCCCTCAACCCATCTTGCTCAGTGGTCTCTGTTGGAGGCCTGAATTCTCCCCTCAGCCTCACTATTTTTTCCAGTCAGCCAGCCGGGCCCTCTAGGAGAATGTTTCCATGATGGTTGCTCTGTTGTTCAGGCAAACAAACCCATTCAGCCTTGCTGGTTTGTAATCACTGGTCTTGTGGCTGTATCTAGCTTTGGGGAGTGTGTTGAAACTGTCTGCTCCCCTCTAACAGCCCAGAACACCAGCCCAGAAATCAATCCTTAAACCACATTCTGGGGTACAGATTAATATTCCTTGCTGAGCACACCCACAATCGTCAGATGACCGTACAACCATTTGTTTTAAAACAAAAAGAGCCAGCTTTGCCCCCAAATGTATTCCCTTCAGTGAGAGATGCCTTTGAACATGAGTACAGAATACTGACGTAGGTTCTCCGCTATAAGCATCAAAGTTTGAAATATTTGGCTGATAAATAGAAGCTGATCCTCTAGTAATGATTAAATTAAATATTAGATGTGTAAAGCTTTCCCCAATGTGCTTAGTTAGCAGCAAACTCATGCTTCCAATTCATTCCTGTGTGTATCCTGGAGAACGGCTGATTGCTTCTGCTAATATTTCTTTAGCAAATCGTTTTGTCGGGCTATGTTTCTCTTTTAGAATATCGAGTCCCATATTACCACGTGTCTGATATTTCCTGAAGCCACAGAAGATTCAAGACATCTAGCTAGCACAAAGATATATCATGATACAGTTTTTTTTTAAATGTCAGGTGGATTTGGACAGTTACCCTCCAGAGGCAGATATTTGGCTACTACTATTCGGTTGCAGCCTCTACTTTATTTATAATACACAATCACCAATACTTCAACAGCAGGTGTTGGAACACTGTGTACATGTGAACCCTTTGGGCTATTATTTTGCTCAAGAAGGTAATGGCCATTTACCTCTCCCAGATGTTTCATAGGAGTTCTTTGTATTGCAGTCATTCTTGGGAGCCCAAGTTATTGCCCCAGGACCCAATTGTGCTAGGTGCTGTACAAACACAGAACAAAAAGACGGTCCCTGCCCCCAGAGAGCTTATACTCTATAAGACAAGAGCTAACAGATGGTTACACACTGATTGGGGGAGTACAAGTAAACAATGAGACAGTATTGCTCAGAATGACAGCCAGTGAGCTCGGCACACCAGCAGCTTAGTGGATGTCAAGTTTTTTCTAGGTACCACAGCAAAGGAGGGATTTGAAGGTGGATAATGAGGTAGCCTTGTAGATGGTGACGGGGAGCTTCTCTCAAGTGTGGGGGGCAGCGTGCAGTAGTGCCACCCCAACTTAGCTTACTGCAATGCACTCACACTTTGGGTTAGTAGTGGTGTTTTTAACATGCACAGTAGTGCTTGAAAGGAAATCTGGTCTTCTGACTAAGGAACCCAGACTGTGACTCAGCACATCTGGGTTTATTTTCTAGTTCTGCCATGGACTTCCTGTGTGACCTTGGGCAAGTCACTTAAACTCTCTGTGCTTCAATTCCTCATCAGTAAAATGAGAATAATAATGCTTCTTTTCTCCTACACTTGTCTGTCTCGATTATAAACCCTTCAGTGGAGAGACTGTCTCCGACTGTGGCTTATACAGCTCCTAGCACCATGATAGCCAAGATCTTGATCTTGCCAGGTACTACTGCAATACAAACACTAAATAATTATATTTAGTTCTGAACGGGCTTCTGTGCACCTGATTCACCACCCTGTTAGACCACTTTTGTGCCATGTAAATCCAAATGAAACCCTGGTTTCCAGTGGTGCACTCTCAGCTTCTGGGATATTTCATTAGATACAACCCTGAGGAAATCTCCTCAAAAGACATTGGGATTGCGTCAGAGACAGAGAGGTGTTTTGGTTCAATTATTTATTTATTTTATTGCTGACGTAAAGTGATTTTTTTTCCCCCCAGTAAGGTTTGCTGCCCAAACCCCTCTTACAAGTTGTTACAGTGAAGAGGCACTAATGCTATACCGTCCGTATTTCTACTTTCTAGAACTGTGATGACTCTGTCAGCAGGTCCCTGGAGAGCACTTTGGTTGCCTTCCCAATTTAGCTGACTGCCCCTCGGTTAAAGAGACAAGAACATTCTGTACTTCCTCGAATGGATTGGGAGACACTCTTTTAAGAAACCATTTAAAGATTTCCCCACTTCCCCTCTGGATTTATTACTGAAAAAAGAAGATAATGCAATAGTGTCTCTAATGAGATTGTGTTGTGTTTGCTTTGATGAAAGAACTCTGAAGTTATCAAGGCCACATAGAAGGGAAACAGGAGGAGATGAGGGGCTAAAGGAACTGTTGTAATGCCAGAAGCGATTCATCACAGAGTTCTCTCAGCAATAACAAACCTTGGATAACTCACGTTTAGCAAAAACTAGCAATAATGTCTACGATTTATCATTTGGTTACTGGTTATGCCTGGCCTGGAGTGGGAAACATTCTTAGTTGCATTGCAGACCAACAGCAAAGGTTCAGAGAAGACATCATTGTATAAATGCTCATGACCTTGAGTTCACATGATCACATTTTGTCCATTCAGTTGAGGGGGGAAAGGAGGGCTGTCTATGACCACATGGACTTTATGCACAGGCTTTATGCAACATACAAGAAATGATTAGGTCACTGCTGGTAATTGCAATCAGAGAAGAATAACTTCAGAATCACTTTGAACAATTTGTATCCTCCCAAAGAGCTAAAATCGCTTTGTATTAGATTTCAGAGTTAGGTAATTGGTGTTCTTTTTCTGTAGGGAATTTTCTACTTTAAAAGAAAAAAAAAAACACCTCTGCTCCATCCTCCTCCTATCAGGGCCGGCTTTAGCAAGTACAGGGCTCGATTCCTGGGGTTTGTACTCACCGGGCGGCGCTCCCAGTCTTCGGTGGCTCTTCGGATTGCCGGCCAGGGGCGGAGGGCTGCGGGGCTTGCCGCGCTATGGCCGGGGCCATGGGGCAGCCGGGGTCATGGGGCCACGGGGCTGCCGCACTCCAGCCAGAACTCCAGCCGCGAGAACGGGTGGGCCGCGGGGCTTGCCGCACTCCAGCCGGTGTCATGGGGCCGCGACAGTCTGGCCAGGGTCGCAGGGCTGTGGGGCAGCCGTGCTCCGGCCGGGGTCACGGGGCCACGGGGCTGCCACGCTCCAGCTGGAGCTCCAGCCGTGAGAGCGGGGGGGCCGTGGGGCTTGCAGCGCTCCGGCCGGGGGTCATGGGGCTGCAGCGCTCCGGCCAGGGTTGCGGGGCCGCGGGGCTGTCGTGCTCCAGCCGGCGCTCTGGCCAGGGGAGCGGGGCCACCGAAGATTTAAATTTAAAAAAAAATTAAAAGGCGCCTAAGGCACGGGGCCTGATTCTGGGGAATCGGGCAAAGCCGGACCTGCCTCCTATAGTAGAATAACTAGAGGTTTTAATGTAACAGCTCCCCTTGGCTCTCTGATCAATAATGCATCAAACCATGGACTTGTTTGCACTAAGAACAGTATATGCCATGCAAATAGCAATTGTCTTTTGTTCAAAGGCAGTTCCTGAATTCTTGAGGCATATTGTAGAACATGGAAAGAATGTTTGTAGACTAGTTGTGCCAATGCCAGGAGCAAACCCAAGTATTTGCTGCACATAAACAGGATTTCATAGAAAACAAACACAATGATAGATGTCCTCTCTGAATTGGATACAGATGGTTTATTGGGAACTGCAAGCATTTTTGCTCGGTAACCCTAAGCAAAAGCTTTACATTTCTGCAGTTAAAGATGAACATATATATATATATATATTCATCTTTTGCTGAGGATACCTACATCTTTAACTCTCCCTCTCTTTTACTAAAACCTCTAGTTATCCTACTATAGGAGAAGGATGGAGCAGAGGTGTGTTTTTTTTTTCTTTTAAAGTAGAAAATTCCCTACAGAAAAAGAACACCAATTACCTAACTCTGAAATCTAATACAAAGCGATTTTAGCTCTTTGGGAGGATACAAATTGTTCAAAGTGATTCTGAAGTTATTCTTTTCTGATTGCAATTACCAGCAGTGACCTAATCATTTCTTGTAGGTTGCATAAAGCCTGTTGCATGAAGTCCATGTGGTCATAGACAGCCCTCCTTTCCCCCCCTCAACTGAAAGGACAAAATGTGATCATGTGAACTCAAGGTCGCGAGCATTTATACAATGATGTCTGTTCTCTGAACCTTTGCTATTGGTCTGCAATGCAACTAAGAATGTTTCCCACTCCAGGCCAGGCATAACCAGTAAGCAAATGATAAATCGTAGACATTATTGCTAGTTTTTGCTAAACATGAGTTATCCAAGGTCTGTTATTGCTGAGAGAACTCTGTGATGAATCGCTTCTGGCATTACAACAGTTCCTTTAGCCCCTCATCTCCTCCTTTTTCCCTTATATATATATATATACACACACACACACACAGAGAGAGAGAAAGAGAAAACTCCTTTTGGCTGAAAGTGGGTATTCAATAAAATAATGATATGTGCAGGGGCCCAGTACAGCTGTGAGTAAATAGGGCTGAGTATTGATGTGTATTAAAGTTAAGAGACCCTGCCTCCTGTTCTAACAGTAATCTTTCTCCATAAATATGGTTACCCCTTTTAGCATGAGTGGCTGCCCATATTTGGGGCTTTCCAGGTTGTTTCCGTTAAGAGAAATTGCTGATGGAGTCAGGTATTTCTTTGCTGCAATCCTATTTATTTATAAAGCATGTACAGAAAGTCCTGTTTCCCTAAACATAGTAGCAACGAACAACAGCAGGAAGTTTCCTTGTTCAGAAATCCAAGCCTGCTTTACAGGCAGTCCTGTGCCCCAGGGTCTCTCCCCTCAGGGTCACACCACCAATGCTTGTCCTGCTTCCTTATGGCTTTTCTGGTTGCTTTCTCCCTCTCACTCACATACACACACATACGCTGGGGATATCACAGTATGGGCAGGGAACTGTGCAGCCTGGAAAAACCCTGGTCATGAAAGAGAGAGATGCAGGTCTCTGCATGGGAGAGGTGGCAGCTGAGGAACCAGGAGCCTAGAGTGAGTGCCCTCAAAGGACAATGGAGTGGGAATACAGGTGCAGTTTCCCTGAACTTTTGATAGAATGTGAGTGATGACAGAAGCCTGTTTTGTAATGCTGATAAGGGTGGACACACGCAAGAAGAAACAGCCATGCAGCACTGAACTTTGAAATGGCCAGAATGCTAATCAGTGTGGCCAACAGGTTACAAAGCCAGCTGGAAAATTGGTGCATTGGGAAAGAAGATGATGTTCAAGAATAAGAGGAGGGTGGAGAAAAAGCTTCTAAGTCCAGCTGACTTTATTATTATTATTATTTGTACCATCAGAAAATTGCAGCAGCCTGGCAAAACTCTGAGAAGCACTTTCTGTCGTCTTTTCCTGGTATGGTCTGAGTCGTATCTCAAAAGGAGTTTGTGTTCAGTGTCTCTGCCTAACTTTTCTCTAAGGGTATGTCTACACTACACGCCGGATCGGCGGGTAGCAATCGATCTATCGGGGATCGATTTATCGCGTGTAGTGTAGACACGATAAATCGATCCCCGAATGCTCTCCCGTTGACTGCTGAACTCCAGCTCGGTGAGAGGCGGAAGTAAAGTTGACGGGGGAGGCCGTCGATCCCGTGCCGTGAGGACGCGAAGTGAGTAATTCTAAGTCGATCTAAAATACGTCGACTTCAGCTACGCTATTCTCGTAGCTGAAGTTGCGTATCTTAGATCGATCCCCCCCAACCCCCAGTGTAGACCAAGCCTACGTTGTATTTACCAATTTAGTCCTCTATGCAGGTTTGTTTGTGTGCTGCTCAATTGTTTTCCTAGTCACTCCTCTACACCTTGATGTCCCGGAACCTAGTGAATTTAAGGGGCCTATTGTCTGATTGCTGAGTGTGGAGGGGGGTGGTTATTAGGATTATTATTCTTTGTTATTTGTATTTTGGGAGTGCCTCGAGGTCACAATCAGACACTGGGGTTCCATTGAGCTGGCTGTTGTGCATACACATAATAAAAATACCACTCTTGCCACAGGGAAGAAGGTTCCCTGGAAGGAATCCTGCAGATGCATCAAAATGAGGTTACATCCTTGTGTCTAAGAACATAAAAATTACATTGAAGAGAAGGTGAAAATAACTCCCGTTGCTCTCCACTGAGAGGCAAATCATTGAATGTCTGTATTTGTGCTATAGAAGAAATCTTGTGCCCAGCCATGATTCAGTGCCTGGCAAATCACAACCCAGTAGGTTGCAATGTGTCATGTTGCTTTGGAGTATGAGGAGCTGTGGAAGAAAACCCTACAACACATTACTCATTATCAGTTGAGTCTCTGAGATGTTCTTTCCTCCCCCAGGCCTGCTATCATGTTAGGCAACAATTTGTCTGCTGAATGTATTGTTTGTAGGCAAAAGCAGTAAGGGGCATGAAATGTAAACAGTGCCATACTATTCTAAGGGCTCTACAGGGGGGGTCGATTTAAGATACGCAAATTCAGCTACACGAATAGCGTAGCTGAATTCGATGTATCGCAGCCGACTTACCCCGCTGTAGGGACGGCGGCAAAATCGACCTCTGCGGCTTCCCGTCGACGGCGCTTACTCCCACCTCCGCTGGTGGAGTAAGAGCGTCGATTCGGGGATTGATTGTCGCGTCCCGATGGGACGTGATAAATCGATCCCTGAGAGGTCGATTTCTACCCGCCGATTCAGGTGGGTAGTGTAGACCTAGCCTAAATGCAGGAATTGGGTACTAATTCTCATCATAGGTTGGCATCAGGTTTGAATCCAGCACTAAAACACAAACCTCTTGTACTCGTGCTAAAAGAATAACTCCATTAACTGGCAGCAGTAGTAGGCTGTTCTCATCAATATGGGTTAGCTGCAGGAGGCGGCTATGACATATACTTTCAAGTGGCACTCTTGATTATGGTGGCAAAAGGAATCAAGCAGTGGAAATATCAAAAGTGTTTAGAAGTCTTTGGTAAAACTCCTTGTTTCAATGGGTCTGTCTACACTACAGAAAAACACCTGGAGCTGGCTGGGACAGCTGACTTGGGCTTGGGCTGGGGGGCTATAAAATTGCTGTGTAGACATTTGGGCTTGGACTGGATCAGAATCTTCTCAAAGCTGACAGAACATTTTTGTCAAAACTTTCTTTTTAACCTACAAAAGAGAGCTTTTCGCCAAAAAGGAAATGTCTGAAAAAAATAGTCTGGTGAAAATGTTCAGGTTTTTGTCAAAACAAAATAAAACCTACCACAATCTCTGAAACTTTTGTTTTCAACAACCCAAACCCCAACACTATCAATTTTAAACAGTAACCAGCAGCCAAAAACTGGAAAAATTAAAATCAATTTTCAGCAGCTGGAATCCAGAAAGACTTTTGTTTTGAATAAAGATTTGAAAAATATCAATGAAAACAACAAAAAAGTTTAGTTGAAATTTTTCTTGGCGGTGGCGGTAAAGTAATTTCCCAACCAGCTCTACTACTGAAGTTCACAGAGTTCAGATTTAGCATTCAGGGCCAGAATTTACCTTTAGTTTGAGGGCCTCTGGATCTGATGGTCTTAGACCCATCTCTATAAAATCAGCCCACCTTTGAGGTTCTGTTTGGACCTGAGTCCAGCACACCCAAGTTTGAAAAGTTTGCCTTTGGCATTCCAGTTTGGATCCTTTTCTTTTTGAAATTCTGGGAGCAATATAAACATTATTATAAGATTAATAATCTCAATTGTTTCCTTTCACACACACACACAACTCCACTGTAGATGTTAGTGGTAAAAAAAATTAGCCTGTGAAATATGCTATTTGCATTTGGCTTCCAGCTGCAATGCAAACAGGAGACAATTGTCTGCTTACTGCAAATGTTTTCCTGGTGTCCACTCCCTATTCTGCCCTCTTTCTACCAAGGAAAATGCTATCAGTCTCAGCCCTGAGATCAAATGTTGTCTGTTTTTACCAGTTAAAGATAACTGCCAGTTCACCTGCTGCCTAATTGTTAGTGAAGCCAACTGACTGATTTGGTCTGTTCATTAGTAACTTAGTGGAGCTTTCAGAATGAAAAGACTCCAGTCTTGGTTTCTATTTTCCACCACTGAGTGTTTTACTTTTCGCTTTGTATCCTTGTTTGAACTTTGTAACGAGTTCAACCTCTTGCCTTATTGGAACTATAAAACAAGCAGAGTCTGTCAGTGAACCTGTGTCTGATATGCGGAAGGCAAATACTTATTGAATGAAGCCTAGGTGATCTGTAGGCCGTGCTAATGGGAGCTGTACAAAGGCTTTCAGATACACTTTTTAAAGAGGTTCACGGTAGCTGATAACATTTTCCATGATTTAGAAATAGCACAAGAGCAACCTTTATGCCACTCAGACACGTGCTTTTGCAAATGGGAAAGAGAATCAGGCAAACAAGGGTAGTATAGTTAATCAGTACCTTGCACTTATATAGTACTTCAATCCTGTGAGACATATGATTAAAATTACACTCATTGTATAGATGGGCAAACTGAGGCACAGATCAGATAAGTGACTTTGCAAAGTTTGAACACTAAGTCAGTGGCAGATTTGGGAACACAGTAAAATCCTGCATCCCAAACCCCTTCTCTAACGCCACACTTAAACCTCGATTAGCATATAAATGACACCTTTTGATACCCAACCCTTTTGGGCTATGGCTGTAGCTTCTAACCATTTAGCCATGCCTTCTTGCTAAAACAAGCTACCCCTAAACTCTGCCCCCTTGAGGAACATCATTGGGTGTTGGGGAGATTAAACCCGCACCTCCACTTTTACACTGAAACTGTGAGGCCATACAGGGCTTGTATTTTTTGTATTATGATATGGTTTAGTGATAGCAAAAGCAAACCTGAAGCATATTGAATTGTGCTTAATTAGCATATCTTGTTTCAAGACTCTTTTCTATTTTTTGACTGCTGTGATTTAAAGGAAGAAGGAGAAGGAGGTCTTCCTATATCTGTAAATATTGTGGGCATCTGGTGTGATGCAAACTGGCCCGTCCCTTGCTATAATGCATTTTGAGTTTGGAAAATGGGGTTTATGTGTGACTAAGGATAGATCTACACCAGCACTTTTATCGGCATAACTCGTGTTGCTCAGGGGTGTGAAAAACACACACTCCTGAGCAACATAAGTTACACTGACAGAAGCGATAGTGTGCACAGTGCTATGTTGATGGGAGACACTCTCCCACTGACATAGCTATCGCCACTCCTTGGGGGTGGTTTAATTATGTCGACGGGAGACCTCCTCCTGTCAGTATAGCGTGGGTACAAGGGAGATCTTACGGTGGCACAGTTGCATCCGTACGGCTGTGCCACTGTAAGCTCTCTTGTGTAGACATGGCCGAAGTAACTCTGGCTGGGTCTACACTACCCGCCTGAATCGGCGGATAGAAATCGACCTCTCGGGGATCGATTTATCGCCTCCCGTTGGGACGCGACAATCAATCCCCGAATCGACGCTCTTACTCCACCAGCGGAGGTGGGAGTAAGCGCCGTCGACGGGAAGCCGCAGAGGTCGATTTTGCCGCCGTCCTCACAGCAGGGTAAGTCGGCTGCGATACGTCGAATTCAGCTACGCTATTCACATAGCTGAATTTGCGTATCTTAAATCGACTCCCCCCTGTAGTGTAGATGTAGCCTCTGACTATTAGCACAATTCTGAAAACAGCTCTGGTGGATTTGAGGGGCTCTAGATACTGTTCATTTTCTGTGCTACAGCAGTGCAGGAGATGGTACAGATGATCATGGGGTGGAGGAAATAATTTACATGTTCTCTCTTTGCTTTTTGATGATTCCATTCATTTGCCTTATAGGAGGCAATATCACTCACTCTCTTGTTCATACTGGGCCTGCTGTCCGACCTGAGTCAATAGTTATCGTTCAATTGACTTCAGTGGAGGTACACTGGTTTGTGTACTCTGAGGAGCTAGCCTTAGGCCTCCAAAATAGCAACAAGAACAAGAAGGGGGCTTTGTGTTCACTGCTGAAACTTCCATGACACACACAGATCCTGTAGAGAGCTCGGTTGCTGTCACATTCCTCCTGTGCTGCTAAGCCCAAAGGCCATTCAACATGCAGATAAAGTATTTGATTTTGCAGACTCCTTGGTAACACCTAAGATCTCACTTGAGACTATTTTCTGTGTCAGTCAGGGCTTAGAAACGAGATTTGATATACTTGAAAGAAAATTGGATTCAACATCTCTTTAAAATAAGGGAGTTGAGATTGCAGAAAAACATCTTTGAAGAGGCAGAGGAAAATACCACTGTCTTGGAGACAAAAGAATAAAAACGATAAGCACACTGATGAGTTTATGTTGATCAAGTATGATTTTCTTTTTTGCACTGAAAAACAAAAAGAAATCCTTTAATCTCACCAAAGCTTCCAATATTCAAATATTTTGCTTTCCTGAGACATCCGGAGGGGAGAGATTCCATAAAGGTACCTTGCCTTTGTTAATTCATTTGTCAATTTTGAGTCCCCATCACTCTCTCTCCTTTGGATATCAAAGGCTTTTTAAGAATTCTAATAATGTATTAGTATTTACTATTTCTATTATCACAGTGCTTAGAAGCCCGAATCATGGATTAAACCCTATTGTGCCAGGCACGGTATGGACACAAAATAAAAGATGGTCCCTGCCCAAAGAGTTTACAGTCCAAATATGACAAGAGCCAATTGATGGATACAGACAAGTGGAGGGGAACATGGAGACAACACTGGTCAACATGATAGGCAGTGGTATCAGTGCACCAGCAGCCTACAATTATCAAGTTTTTGTAGGCATCACAACAAAAGAGTTTTAAGGAAGATAATGAGGTGGCTTTGCAGGTGTTTACAAGGAACACTTCCTATGCATGAGGAGCAGCATGGGAGTATGCATGAAGGTGCTTGTTTGAAAACATAAAAAGTGAGAGATGGAGGCTGGAATCATGGACTGATCAGAGGTGGGAGTTGACCTCTTGGTACTAAACGTAAGGTGGGGATATGCTGTGAAAGGCTTTTAAAAGTGAAGAACAGCTTACGTTTGATGCAATAGAGAAAGGGGAGCTAGTGGAGGAATATAAAGAGAGGAGCGATGTGGACAAAGGAACAGACTAGGAAACTGATCTTTGCAGCAAGATTCTGAAGGATATTAGCAGGGCAATATTCTAATTTGTCAAGTTCAGAGAAAATGATGTTGCAGTCATTGAGACACAAGATGAGATGAGCATTTTAGCTGTGTGGGTGGGATGGGAAAGACGATATCTTAGAGATGTTATGCAGAAAGAATCTGCAAAATGTAGATATAGCCTGGATGTGAGGACCTAGAGAGACGTTTAGTGGGGAGGAGTTGGGTAGACAATAGATGACAGCAACATGGAGATGGAGAGAAGAATCAGAGGCAGAGCTGTTCAAAAGAGGAGAAAAAGTGGGAAGTTGGAGTTGAAAGTGGCAGGAATGGGAAAGGAGAAGTCCAACATCCTCACCACAGTCTGATCCAGAGAGAAGAGTGTGAGAGGAACAGAGGCCTCCATAAGGGAGGGCAGCTGCAGAGACATCAGTCTTAAGAGATCCAGGTCTCTATTTGAGCTCCTTGATACTATCACTATAAGACATATTTTCTAATCTCTTAATCATTCTTGCAGCTCTTCTCTGAACCCTCTCCAATTTGTCAACATCTTTCTTGAATTGTGGGCACCAGAACTGGACACAGTATTCCTGAAGCAGTGCCAAATACAGAGATAAATTAGCCTCTTTACTCCTATCAGTTCTCTCTAATCTACTCTGCTCCTATCTCTATTCGGGATCAGTGACTATGTTTTGGTTATGGGTAAAGTTCGTTCCTACTCAGGAGCTTGCTTGGCTGATCCTTAAAGCTCAGAGACTTAGTAAGGGAGAACTGCAAATTCAAGTTTCAGTCATGAAAATGTAACTGAATCCACTCCAGGGGTCTACTTTAATTCCTGCGCCTAAAGTATTCTTTGTTTCAGGATTCATGCAAATAAGGCCAGGTCTACACTACAAACTTACATCGGTATAACGACATCACTCAAGGGTGTGAAAAATCCACACCCCTGAGAGACATAGTTATACTGAGCTAAGCCATGGTGTAGACAGCACTATGTCGCCAGGAGAAGCCCTCCCACTGGCATAATAGCATCCTCATTGAAGTGCTGCAGTTGCACCACTGCAGTATTTGAAGTGTAGACCTGCCCCAAGAGGTGTTGAGAGGCCATCATGACTGAGCAACTATAGAAAATTGCAGATGCTTTGCACATCCAATAAAATGTTAAATGGAAACAATGAATGGGCCATTGATTCATTCAGATCTTGGGGGCCCAGAGAATGTGGTGATCTCAGCGGAGTAAATGCTCTATATCAACCAAACCCACTCACTTGGTATCAATACATTTTATTTGAGTTTGATGATATAGTTGTGCTAACGACCTCTGTTCTGCCTTTGGTGGTTATGAATTATTTTTAGGTGATATGAGGGTCTGAATTCAATCCATAAAAGCTAAAACCCCACCTGCTGCTGTTTCATGGATAGCTTTTCAATGCTTTTTTCCTCCTTAACTACAATTCTGCCACGATTTTATATTTTCTCTCTTTCTGTTTCTCAGTTTATCACTGACATTTGTGTGAAAACAACAGCTGCTGCTGCTGCTTCTATAGCATTCCAGACAATATAAATAAAAAAAGATCTATGAGGCCACCCGGTCCCATCTGCCTCACCAGAGAAGGAATGGTCTCAACGTTACACTTGCTATTGCCTATTCCAGTCTCTCAAATCATGCTAATTCCACTACTGCCCTTTGGGAGATTATTCCAGGGTTTAATAGATCTCACTGTCCCTGGAGGCTTTTCCTGATCCTTGCCCTATATTTTCCATTCCTTGACTTTGTTCTATGGCTTCTCAATTATCTGCCTACCACGTACTGGCCAATATCTTCCGCACAAAACCAATAGATTTTATATTTGCATAAATTCCAGCACAAGCTATCAAAACTGCACGCTGCTCCGTTTTAAAGTTGTGCTGAAACAGACCCCAATTTGAAGAGAGAATTGCATGCCTGTGGTATGTTATAGGTGCCAGATTTCCAGTGCTGTTTTTATTCTCTTTCATGGTGATAAGTTGTAAAAATATGAAGGAGAGAGAGAGGTGTCCCAGTTACTGGGCAAACTGCCCCCCTGACTCCTAGTTTCTCTGAGTGCAACCCCTCTAGGTGTCAGCCCAAAGGCTGTCACCTCTCTCAGGGTGGAATCACGATTCGCCCCCTCACAGGCCTTGAGATGCTGTCCCCTGTGTATCATCGGTGTTTACTTTTACGTATATACGTCCAGTACCTGCAAGTCTGTTTCTTCTGGGAGGGATAAGCAATGACCAAACAGCCTTCTTTAAAGCAAAATATTATTTAGAACAGAAGTATTTAAAAAAAAACTGGTCTTTAAACAATCAAATGATTATACTCATGTCTATTTTACCAGGTATCTCACTATATCAACATTGGGATCCTGGTAGATCTAAGCTTCCTATAGACTCCTCCATCACTGCCCAGAGATCTCTGGGGGGACTGGCTGGCATAGTCCATCCCCTGAACTCACAAACTGTCTTTAGTGCGACCCCATTAAAAGCTTATACATTCTTTTGGATATCCGAGTTTCCAGCCTGGCAAAGCAAGTTTGCTCCTTCCTTGAAGACAGGATGCAAGGTTCTCAAAGCTGATGGCTTTGCCCACTGTCTTTTTAGTGTTTGCTGGAGTGTCCTTATTTGGGGGCCTTCTTTCCGTTTGTTCTTCCCACAGCCTCCTATTAAGCTGGATCAGTGCATTCATACAGGAAAGTCTTGTATCAATGTACAATCATTTCCCTTTGCTGACCAGGTCACATACAGTATTCAAAAGATTATTACATCTCCATGTTCTTAGATTATTTCATAGCAATTCCTAGTGCATCACAGGAGACACAATTTAATTATCACTTAACATCAAATTAGGGAAAAGAAAATGCACAAAGTTAAGCTCTTGAAAACATTGGTCTGACAGCGTACGTAGAAGAGCTAGTAATGACCTGGGAATGACAGCTTAAGGTTATAGACTAGTTGTATGATTTTTTTTTGACAAATATGAAAAATATTTCACAGATATGTGTGAAAGTGAAGCTTACTCACTGCACAGACATTATTTGTACTGAACTAGCACCTGAATGTGCCAGTGAGACTGGGATCCATTGTGCTAGTGTCATAGCTGCACCTCAGCCCCCTTTCTGGTCTCTCACAAAGCACCCCCAGTAGGTGTATGGCCTCTTGTCCTTACCTTTCTCAGGGAAGAATCTCATGATTCTTCTAATCTTATACCAGAACGTGGCACACTGATCCTCACTGCCTTGCAAATATTCCAGCATCAATCTCATCAATGTTGTATAGAGAGGTAAATTCACCTCCCTACTCCTCCCTTTATACATCCAAGCTTTAAGCCTTGTCTACACTACCATGGTAAGGTGACCTAAGTTACGTACTCCAGTTACGTTAATAATGTAACTGGAGTCGACGTAGCTCAGGTCGACTTACTGCAGTGTCTACACTGCGCTGTGTCGACAGGAGACGCTCTCCTGTCAACTTACCTTACTCTTCTTGTTCCGGTGGAGTACCGGAGTTGACCAGAGTGTGCTCTGCCGTCGATTTTAGCGGGTCTTCACTAGGCCCACTAAATCAACACCCACTGCATCGATTGCAGCAGCGCTAATCTACCAGTAGTGTAGACATGGCCTTAGTTCTTTTGGCCCCAGCATTGCACTGGGAGCCCATGTTTGTCCATTATGAGTCCTAACTCCTTTAGAGTCACTGCTTTCCAGGATACTGTCCCCCTCTCTGTAGGCACGGCCTGCATTCCTTGTTCCTAGATGCATAACTGCAGTTGGCTGTATTAAAACACATTTTGTTTGAATGGATCCAGCCAACCAAATGATTCGGATCGCTCTATATGACTGCCCGGTCCTCATAATTATTTGTGTCATCCACAAATTTTATCTGCGGTTGTTTTATATTTACTCCTAGATCACTGATAAAGTTGAATAGCGTGAGGCCTAGAACCAATTCCTGTGGAATCCCACTAGAAACATCCCCATTTGATGATGATTCTCCATTGACAACTACTTGTTGGGATCTGTCAGTTGGCCAGCTCTTAAGCCATTTCATATGTGCTTAACTGATACTGCATAGTGCCAATTTTTGAATCAGAATGTTTAAATTAAATGCCTTACAGAAGAGTAAGTATATTACAGCACCAGTGTTACCTTTATCAACCAAACTTGTAATCTCATCAAAAAATGAAATCAGGTTTGCTTGACAAGACCTATTTTCCATAAAACCATGTTGACTGGCATTCATTAGACTCCCATCCATTAATGCTTTATGAACTGAGTCCTGTATCAGCTTCTCCATAGTTTTACCTGGGACTGATGTCAAAGTGACGAGTCTATAATTAATCAGGTCATCCCACTTGACCTTTTTGAATTTTGGCATGGCATTATTACTTTTCCAGTCTTCTGAAATTTCCCCAATAAGCAATTAATAAGACATTTATGGCATACTTAGTCACACCTAGGCACTGTACAAACATATACTGAGAGAGAGAGTCCCTGCCCCAGAGAACTTACAATATAAATAGGCAAGGCAGTCAAAGGGTGTGAGAGGAACAGAGAAAGGTAGAATGACTTGTCCAAGTTGACACAGCAGATCAGTGGCAGGGCCAGGAAAAAAAATCTCCAGATTCCCAATCCACTGCCCTATCCAAGATGCCTCTCGGT
Source organism: Trachemys scripta elegans (assembly GCF_013100865.1). Taxonomy (NCBI): domain Eukaryota; kingdom Metazoa; phylum Chordata; order Testudines; family Emydidae; genus Trachemys; species Trachemys scripta. The sequence goes on from NC_048304.1 coordinate 117,320,584, forward strand.
ATATTTATCGTAATATGAGATATATATTTTGGGACTTTATTTACTGTATTTTTGAAGTGGCGATCGATACTAGCGTAAAAGAATTTTAAGAATATTGCTAGTAATATTCCGTAAGCAGTTATTTGGGTTCCCTCCTTTCGTATGAGACAATCCAAGATGGGACCCAAGATGGAGTCATAGCAGCCTTGAATACTTCCTTTTGTTTTCAGATCTCCTTTCCGGGTATAACGCTTCCTCAAGAAAGGGCTCTGGAAACCAACCTAATCTGGAGTATTAAGTGACATAATTATTAATTAGTGTCTGTGGGGATGAAATTAAATAACAATAGCAACTCATTAATATCAAGGCATTAATTACTGATTGTGAAATCAGTCATATCTAGAGTGCAACCCTCATAGGACAGGGCCTTTCAGGCTGAGTCTTAATGAGTTTCCTTGGATTGTGATGTCTGTGTTTAGAAGTTGGGGGTCATTCATTGAAGGTGCTACATTTTATAGAACGAACTGTATTTTTATTGATTCTTAAATTTCCAACTAGTGAAGGGAATCTAGGAATGCTTAAGTTAAATATTGCAAGCATCAGATACGCACTGCTGCATAAATGATACAACCATCTTCAGTACACGTTGCTGGATCTCCGGTTCACACAACAACTTTTTCATTGTGATTTTCAAGGCAGGATTAATAAGAAACCCTGTCCCAACCTGAATTGAAGGTGCTTCATTTTGTTCGGTATCATTGTCTATACTCAAAGTACTCCTCTTTTAATCCCAGCTGTCTATGGTTAGTGAAGGTAACGATTTAAATGGTAGGGAATCTTCTTAATCCCTTTTCTAGCCTTCAACTTGGCTATTAAAATGTAGGTAACAGTTCTGCTGCACAACGGGACGTGCAGCTTATTCCTTTAAAAAATCCAACATGACCAAAGTTTATTTTTAATAGCTATAAGAACGCTTACATGAGTCTACATTTTATAATGCTATGCCACTTCAGAAAGTCCTAACAATGAAAATTATGCCACTTTTCTTCAACCACAGAGAGATCTTTAAGTCTTATGGCCTGAGCAAGTGCAGCACAATACAAATGAAGCAATCTCTATACTCTAAGAACACTTGTTCTGTGCTGCCTCAGACCTCTCTTCATATCTTTTCATCTATTTCCTGGGTCCTCTGTTTCTTTAGTTAATTCCCATATATTCAGAGTCAAATGCTCCTGCAGATTCCCAAGCTTCTCCATATCATGTTTTTGTATCAAATACAATAGAACATTCTCTAAATATAATTGACCCTTCCTGAAGCTGGATTTAAGCACAGACACTACAGGCACCCGGCTTTTCTCCCTTCAGCAAGTAATGAGGCGTTACTTGTGCTTTCCTGCTATACTCGGTCTCCTTTCGCCACCCACACCCTGCTTCTTTTGTGCTATCAGATGTGTGGATTGTGAGTAGATCTGGGCAAATAACAGATTTGTTTTGTTTTGGTTTGGTTCATTGGTAATTCTGAAAAATTGGGGAAAAAAGACATTTCAGGTCAAATGATAATGAAATATTTGAAATTTTCAGAAAAGTAAAACGCCAGAAAAAATTAATTTGATGTTTTTAATTATTTAATAAATGTCAAGGACATTTCTACATGAAAAATCACTTTGAATAACAAACAAGAAAAACTTGTCATTTTTAAATATATATATACCGTATATACTGAGGTTTATTTTAACAGAAGCAATTCAGCAAAACTGATATGAATTCACAAAAAGTTTTGGTGTTTCTGAATCTGAATTTTTCACGGTGAACTTTTGATTGAAAACTTTTGCCCAACGCTAATTGAGAGTTTTCTGGGGCAGGGACGGTCTATGTGTATGTACTGAACCCAGCTCAATGGGGCACTGATCCTCAGCTGGTTCCTAGACATTACCATAGGCACCAGGTTATATCGGCCTGTGACCAGGCCTCACCAGTACTCTGGAACGAGGGCCCAGTCCCACTAATGTTTGAGCCAAGGGTGCAACCAGAATTTTGCTAAGGAAGGGGCCCAGATTATTGGCCTGGCTGTCCCAAATTTGGGTGGCATTGCGACCTGGTACACTGGGTCACCAGACGGAGGGGCAGTCTGGCCAAATGTGAGTGGTGGTGTGACCAGGCACATGGGATCACCAGCTGGAGGGGTGGCCAGGCCAAATTTCATCGGCGTTACAACCTGGTACACAGGGACGCAACGCTACTCAAATTTGGCTCCAATGCCAAAACCGGGGTCGCAACTTGGTGCATAGGTTGCCAATAAGGGCGGCTGGGCTGAATTTGAGTGGTGTTGCAACCTGACATATGGGGCTACGCAGTCAGGCCAGATTTGAATATTGGAGTGAGCTGGTGCACAGGGTCACACCGCCACTAAAGTTTGGCCCGGCCACTCCTCCATCATAGCATGCCTTTCTTGGGGGGCTTCCCTCCTCAGACCTTCAGATAGAGGGAGCGTGACCCCTTACAAATCCAGTTTGCTATGCACATTACTATATTAAATACAATAAATAATATACCACCCTGCACCGGATGAAGGTCCCATTACCCTTGGGTGCTATACAAAAAATGTAGAAAGATAACATTTAATTTACAAAAAATTATTTTCCCCACAACCTAATAAATTATTTCACACTAAAATTATATAGATTGTCAGTGGTACCTGCTGGCAGACTGACAGGTTTAATAAGCACTACATAGAAAGGCAATTCCCAAGCATCAGAAACATTGCAAAAGCATCAAGCCTGGCTCTTTAGCTTCACTCTAATAAAATCCAAGGTCTCATGATGTTCCCTGCTTCACTGAATCTTTGTTTCTAGACACACAGAGCCACACCAGCACAGTCCAGCAACAGCTGCTTAGAAACTAATAAGCGTTTCTTTGCTCCACTCTAAGAAGAGTACACTAAAGATTCTGCACAGCCCACGGAAAGTATCTCCAGGGTACAAACCTCTGTCTTGTTAGCAGGTACTGAAGGAAATGAGGAACAGTTCACACATCAACAGGCTTTTTTTTTTTTTTTGAGCTGTCAGTGTTTTGGGCAGCTATATGACTACCTCACATCCTCTACTCCTGGAATCTGCATAACGGTAAAGTGGAAACTAACTCAGTAAACAAAACTTAGCATAGTAGCACTGAATTTCTTCTATTACTGCATGTCATATGAAATGCACTACATCAAATGCATAAAGTCCTATCGATCTTGGGTTTTTCTGTAGTGATGACCACAATTGCATCCAAGCCTTTTCTAGGTAAACTAGACCCAAATTGCAAAGTGGTTTTTTGTTTTTTTTGTGTGGAGTATTTTGTTGTTCTTTCTTCCCAGATTGAGAATCAGGCTCTAAGTGATTTGTCCAAATAACAAGTCAATTGCAGAACTGGAAACAGAACTCAAGAGTTCCGACTTCCATTCGCCAGTTCTAATCACATGATCCTTGACTTTAGCCCTTTAGTTCATGGCATTGCGTAGCTGCCGATCTCAAACAGAATTAATTGGTTGAGATATTCTGATCATGTATCTCTGTGTTTCATTGGAGATTCAGTTAACTGATGAATTTTCAGTTTGCTGTTGTTCACTTAGTTACCTTTTCCTGTCTGTTTTCTTAACAGAAGATTTAAAATATTCAGTAGAGCACTTTACGATGGAGAAAAAAACAAAAACAACCACAAATTTAAAAAATAATTGTCAAGCATTATTGGCATGAACATGTTAATGATTAATCAGAGTGAAATCCTTTGTCACCATTAAGCCTACTTTTTACTCCAGAGGTAATTGATATGCTAGGGCTGTAATTTGGTATTAACACTGCGCTGGAAGAAAAATGGAAGATAATGGCATCTATTTTCCTGTTTCTCAATGCATGTGAAAGACAAGAGAATGAGCCGGCTGCCTCTGACAGAGAAGGGAGTGGTTGGGAATTTTCACACAGCTGCCTGCAAAGTGCAGACACGTACCCATCCAAAGGAAAACGATCAGGATAAGTTCCTGAGGTTTGCTTGTGAATGTAGCTCTGTATATGTGCTCTGCACACAGGATGAACTTTGTAAATATCCATTGGGCTTGGGGGCCTGGTTGCCACTTCTCAATATTTAAGATTGCACCAAGTATTAAGTGGAAAATAGATCATAGACAATGGCACCATATGATACAATAACCACTGGCTACATTTCATTTTTCACTTTAGGGACTAGGTCCTGTTCCAGTGGCAAAACTTCTTAGAGCTGAACAGCACACCATCCAGGGGAAGGATTGTATTCCTGAAAACTGGGGTCAGAGCCATGGTGCTAATACAAAGAAATGAGATGATCAATGGTATGTCATTGCACCTTTCATTTAAAATTCCCCAGGTTGGAGTCCTAATACATAGGTGAGCAAATGCACTGGATAAGGTATGAATAAGCCCCTTCATTTTCAGTTTAAACCAATTTTTACTGAAAACTTCCCAGGTTTTACCAAAAGTATTATTCAGGTTTATTTTCTGATTTTCACCCTACTTTTGTATCATTCAAATATTTTAAAAATAACTTGTTTTATTAGGAAAATACAACACATTGTATGAGATACATGTATTACAATATTACATTACTCTGTGTGTATATGCAAAGCTGCCTGTTGAAGTAAGGCTATGTATTAGTCTAGAAGATACACACAAACAAACAAGCTCTGAAGTGCGGGTGCATCTGAATGGACTGGTGAATCTCACACCCGCCCTGCACACATGTCAAACATTCTGCAGCAAGTCTTCTGGATTTCACAGCAACTTGGGAATTCTGCAGCAGCTACCTAGACTTTTTTTTTTTAATTGAGATTTCTAATGAATTAAATATGCAAATTTACAGTCATCATTGATTTTGTTATAAAATTCCTGCCTAGGGAGGTATGAGAGGCAGTTTGGGATTGTGAGACCAGAGGAATGGGCTGGGTTCCCCTTTCAGTTCCCCCAGCATAAATCAGGAACGACTCCTCTGAAATGAGGAGGAGCTAAAATGGTGGAAAACTGGCACCAGTGACTGAGGGGAATCCAGCCCAGTAGCTGGATGCTTTTTGTTAAAATGACCAGCAAAGAAATAGTTAAATGATGTGACTTAAATGGTCAGAGTTAAGTCAATGAGATGAATAGGGCAGTTTCATGGTAACTGCACCTGTATTCCCCTTCCGTGGTCCTCAGGGACATCTACTTAAAGTTTCTGGCGCTCAACCATCACCTCTCTTGGTGGAGACCTGTCTCTCTCTCTCTCTCTCTCTCTCTCCTGAAAGTGTGACATCCCAAGCAAGCCAGTCTGCTTACAGGCTAGTGCCTGTGTTTTGCTCTGTCTCCCAGAGCTATGAACAGCATATTGCCAGCAGTTACAAGTTACCACACAGCTCCTTCTAGGCAAGCATAGTTACTCTCAAGGTAAAAGCATTACAGAGGGAACATAATAAAAATAGCAAGAGTTCCTACATGCATGCTAAAAACTTCATAGAGGTCACCCACCATCAGCCTTGTGGGACACTAGCCAGCCAAAGTAGTTCCAATCCTTCCACGAGGGTTGTGGGGCCCTTGGACAGAAGGGCTTGTCTGTTTTCCTGGATGGCCCTGAGTCAGTTTAAACACTGTCTTTTTATGCCAAAAGCTCTTTCTTGGTCTATTGGCTCTGGAAAACCCAGTGTGAACAAGTATATCCAAGCCTCCGCAAGTCATGGTACCTCTCTGGATGTCACCCCCCGCTACTGTTAGCCCCAGCCAGAGCTGCAGCAACCCTCCCCGCTGGAGCTGCATACAGTCTCTGGCCTGCAGTGATACATAAACATACACTTAATACAATACAGTCCCCAAAGATATTTCATGCGGTTGCAATATGTCACAGGCAGTTCACACCTCTCCAAGCTACTGTGCAGCTAGTTTTGTTCAGTGGGATTTGGGTCCTAGCTCCCAAATGCCGTACCCCAGTTTAATCAGATAACGGATACCATTTCTATGCAGTGTTGCTGCAGCCATGTCAGTCCCAGGATATTAGAGAGACAAGGTGGGTGAGGTAATATCTTTTATTGGACCAACCTCTGTTGTTCAAGCACAACAGCTTGTCTCTCTCACTAACAGAAGTTGGCCCAATAAAAGATATTACCTCTCCCATCTTGTCTCTCTGATACCATTTCTAGGCAGTACAACGGCAGCTGTTTAGGAGACAAGAGGCAGGAACCCAGCAGTTGTATTTCACCAGCTAAAAGCTGCTCGTGTCAGTAATGTTTATTTAAATACAGAAATATCGCAAGCAAAACACCTTATTTCCATGCTTTTAATTTCTGCTTCATCTGCCACAGATGCTGGAGCAGAATTGCCCAATGATCTAGTTCACCAAGTAAGAAAACTGCATTTAAACAGTCTTCAGTTTTATTCATGATTATAATTAAAACAGCTCTTCTCAGGGGAGAAAAATCTCAGAGAGATTTTAATGTTCTGTTGTTTTAAGTAATAGATGCACAGGCTTGCACGCAATCAGCCTGCCCATAGAGAAGATCTTTACCAGGAAAGGAGATGGATGCAAATCCAGCTGCTGGGTATTCAGAATCCGGGTTTGAATTTTATACCTCGGGCCCATCTCTGGTTATGACAAGAATTCTCCTTTCACCTGACCAAATGGCAGGATTTGAACAGTCTGTGCAGGGAGATCATGCTCACTCCATGCCAAGAAAGAGGGTGGTTTGTACACAGACGGTCTCCCGTTCACAGGACAATATGCAAGAACAGCAGTGTGGTCGTTCAAGATTCTATGTTATACTTTTTTCAAGGATAGTGTTGTTATTATTGCATTAACCCTGCCATCCAGGGCAAACTCCAGTTTAGATAATGCCTTCTGTTTCCTCTACATTCAATCCTGTCTGCTCAAATTGGCAACAGTATTCTTTTTCATCCTCCTCTCTTAAGCTGTTGTGTGGCACTGCTGTGGGGTGTTAAACAGCTACTCTGTTGTACTGCAAAAGCAGCTGCATTTCTGTCATGGATGAAGTGACTCCAGTATAAGTAAAGAGTAGTAAGGGTATGCTTATAAATAGTTTGTAAAAGGTTAATAATATATCTTATCAGCATGTTACAGGCATGAGTAGTATGTGGCTATAAGCACATTTGTAGAAGGTGTCATATATGGTTATAAGCAATTTATTGACCTGTTAGATTCTCTAACAATTGATTCACCATTTATTAAAATACTTACAATTTATTAATCCTTTATAAGCTGTTTATAAATATACCATTAATACAAAGTGTGACCACATAAGGTTTGTAAAGGCCTTTGGGGGGCAAGACACCTTATATTGTAAGATTATATACTAGTGGGAATACTAAATGCATAGGGAACTATTGTAAGGTGTGTTTTGGTGACGGTGGAATTTCCTCTCGGCCTAACTGAGAAACATTTATTACAGCGTGTAAACACCGTGGAATAGCAGACAAGATTTGTTACCAAGCACCATTCAGATGCTGGGGAAGAGAGGAAAAGCATGGAAAGACAGACAAGTCCAGGTCAAAGAGACACAATAGGTAATGTTCTAGCACCTCGTCACAAGCTTCACTTCGAAAGTTGTTCATTAAAACCATGTCGACTATACTGTTCATCAGTACGCTTTACCGGTGTGCCTGGTGCAGCTCTGTATTCGCTGTCCCTACCATACCGTGGTGTCATTTCTGGAATGTCTAAACTATAGTACTTCCCAGAATGATTCCTGAACACAAATAAATAAGCCATTTCTAGCCTAGAGTCCAGAATTCACTCTTTCCAGGGGCTGTAATTCTCAGAATGTTCTTATGCCACAGCAACATACAATGCTATCGTGAAGTGCCACCTTCCATATTTAAAAAGTGGAAAGTGTAGCATCAATTATAGATATGAGGTGGAAGGCTCATTGTCCGAACCATTTAAAACACTTGAGAATATATGGAGGGGCTGGGTGATGGGCTATATGACACATGACCTCCAGCTTTAATCTCCACAATGCACTGATCATGTGAAAAGCAGTAAAGTTTCCGTATTGAGGAGGGGATCAGCTAGGGGACCAAAGGGCAAGTGTGAAACATCGGGACAGGACGCGGGGGGTAATAGGAGTCTATATAAGAAAAAGCCCCCAACATCGGGACTGTCCCTATAAAATCGGGACATCAGCAGAAATTTGTGTGAGAGCCAGACAGAGTTGAGCCTCCCTAGGACGCTCAGTTCTTCGATAATTTTGCCTGACTGAATCCTATAGAAGTAAAGTCACACAAACAATTGTAAAGCTCAAGCAACTGATGGGATTCCGGAAAGATCTGGATCATCAGCTGCTTCTCTTTGTTTGGAGAGGCATCCTGAGGAAATGAAATGCTGGGGCTGCAGGTGTGCTGGAGGAGTTGCTAGGTCTCGCTGGATGTCGGGGTGCTGAGTATTAAATGAATTGACTGAGTATAACACTGGTCAAAATGGTTTGAGTTTCAGTGATATCTCCTCAGAAAATGTTCCCCAAATTTTCTGGCTGATTTCCAGTTGAGAAAAAATGGGAGTCCTATGGAACTTTACCTAAATTCAACAACTGGCCAGTCATGAGATGACAATCGCACCCCTTGTTCCGAGCTGAGAGAAACAGAACAGAGAGGTAAATAAATGAAGAATGAAAGTCGGTGCTGTGATTAATCTTTTTCCAAAAAGGACAAAACATATTGCATTAACGGCATTTCCATTTGATTGCAAATGGAAGGGGGAAGACGGCCCATAATACACTCCCTCTCTTTTGAGATGCGATTCAGATTAGGAAAATGTTTAGGGACCCCTATTCTACTAATAATTGAATAGGCATAGTGAGTGGCATAGTTAATTCCTAAATGCGTGTGCATGGCCTCTTATTGTATAAGAAGTCAAGTTGCTTGAACAATAGAAAAGGTTAATACAGCAGCAAAGGATGGTTTGGTGGCTGAGGCACTGCTCTGGAAATTGGAAGATCTTGATTTAGTTCCTAGCTCTGTAACAGACTTCTTGTGTCACCCCAGGCAAATCCCTTAAATTTTGTGTGCCTCAGTTCCCCATTTGTAAAATGGAAATAATTACACTGCCTTTCTCCCACAGTTTTCTGTACTTGTCTATTTAGCGTGTAAGATCACTGGAGAAGGGAATTTTGTATGTGCTTGTACAGTGCCTTGCACAGTGAGTCAGCCTCTACCTTGAGTAGAAATTTTAGGTGCTGCCATAATACAAACAATAGAGAATAATAGCTACAGTTTGTTGAGATCTGACACATCAAAGAATCTAGCAGATAAAGCTGAGAAAATTTTGGTGTGATCCATGTACATCCAGAAAGAGAGGCGATATCCCTAGAGAAAAGAATATTAGGCATGATTCAGATCTGACTGCAGTCAATGGCAAAACTTGCATGGGCTTCGCTGACGGTAGGACCAGACCCACTGTGAAAGGAGTGCACTGGAGGAGAATGTCAATAAAACAGTGATGTTGAGGAGTGGGAAGGCCACACGCATGTGGTGTGCAGGTTGCAAGAGAGCGACCCATTTGCTCTCTCCTTGACAAAGGTGGGCACTGAGTGGCATTATAAAGTGTATGCTCCACTGGATGCATTGTGTTCTTTCCTGGCGCCTATTCCCTTTTCTGGCAACGAGATCTGACCCTTGTGTGGGTGGCAAATAGCAAACACTGGTGGTACAGAGTGCACAGCAGCTGTAGCCAATCTCTCCTAATTTACAGCATGACTTTCTTAGTTAATAGCCTGCTCTGATGCACTGCGTAAGGTCATGTTAGAGAAGGAATGGGAGTTGGTGCGTGCCTGCTATGCTCCAGCTGGCAGCAGCCCTGTGTAATTCCCACAAAGTAAATTAGATGAGTTTAGAATAAATTTCCCATTCATTTGCCTTTGAAAGGCGAAATAGCTTCTCAGCCTATTAAGGCGGTACAGGTTGGAATGTATCCCTGGGTTGAAGTTGTGTGTACAGATGACTGGGACAACAGGGTGTACACACACACACACAGAGAGACACACAAGCAGCCTGATTATAGCAGTGTGAAGCCAAACAGACAAATTGCTTCCTAAGAGCAGTTTATAGTCCTCTTGATCGCTCAGGCTTTTGATCAGCATTTGCCATCAATGTCTTAAGCCCCAGATGTATTAATAGGCATGCAGCATCTGAAATAATTGATCCCACTCATCTCCACTAGAAAGGTCTTTTCTTCCATAAGGTTCATGCAGCTCAGATTAACATACATGCTAGCGTAGACATGGCCTAAGTCAGTGGCAGCCCAAGAGCTGAATTTTAGATGGGGGACTGAAACCTAGTGTAAATGCCAGTAGGTCCATTAATGGAGCCCTTTGTGCCCTCCAGTTCTCCAGTGTGTCTGCTAGACTGTTTAATGAAATGCAGGAAAGGAAGCGTCCTTACTTGTGGCTTGGTAATCCTACAGGTTACACAGTTTGGAACATTAGAACAGCTGCCTTGGGTAGATCCTTTGTTCGCAAGACTAAAGAGTTCCACTGACAAATTAACAACTGTGAATGGCACATCACAGAAGGGAGATGAAGGTAAATGTATTAGCCTTTCATTTTGTTGTCTCATTTTCCTGAGTAGAAGAGTGTCCCCGGTGCCTCAGTGCAGAACATTCACAGATCTCAGTTCTCTTTCATCAACTGAGTCGAACTGTTTTAATTACTGAATTGCCAGGTTTCAAGAAGCCATAAATGAAAAGATGATCCCCTTTAGGCTCATCCTAATATTTTGCACCTCTCCTAATGGCTTCTGTCTGAAGATCTCAAAGCACAGTCCAAGCATTAATTATTGAGGCCTGAGAAATCCCCATTTTCCATCCGTTTATAAATGCCTAAAATACCAGATCCTGAGTGTCAGGTCATCAGTAAGGAGCTCATAGGAAGTGGTGGATTCTCCATCACTTGATGTCTTCAAATCAGGACTAGATGCCTTTCTGGAAGATAAGTTTTGGCCAAACATAAGTTATCAGGTTCAATACAGAAATAATTGGATGAAATTTTATGGCCTGTGTCATACAGGAGGTCAAACTAGATGATCTGATGGTCACTTCTGGCCTTAAACTCTATGAAACAATGAAAATCTTCCAAAAATTTCTCACAATAGCAGATCAACACCCACGATTTGTGAATTATTCCTACTTTAAATGAGACATCATTGTGAGAGTCAACCTTTAAAGCAGACTAAATTTATGTCTACACTATCATGGTAAGTCAGCCTAAGTTATGCAACTCCAGCTACATGAATAACATAGCTGGGGTCGACATAGCTTAGGTTGACTTACTGCCGTGTCTACAATGCACTGGGTCAACTTACCTTACTCTTCTCGTTCCTGGTGGAATACTAGACCCGTTAAATTGACCCCCGGTGCATTGATCCCTGGAGCGTTGATCCGGTGGTAGCGTAGACATAGCCTTAGAGTTCTGGCTTCCCGTGATGTGAAGCTCTCCAAGCCCTAAATGCTCTGACTATTAATAATAGTCAATGGTGATCACGTGATTGTCTGGAATTCAGGGCTCCTAGATTCTATTCCTGTTCCAACCACTCTTTCTGTGTAACCTTGCACAAGTCATTTAACCTCTCTGTGCCTCATCTTAACTTTGTTGTGTAATTTAATTAATCTTGGCAAAGCACTTTGACATTTTTGTATCTAAAGCACCTGACAGTGATCACCTTTAAAACTATAGCAAATGCTTTAGATAAATGAAATGGGATAAATATGGTCATAGATATTGTAATTTTGGTTTTGAATTGCATGCAAATACATTCAAGAATATCTTTTAAAAAATAAATGGTTTACTGTCTATAAGTTCCATATCTGCAGTGATTTGGGAGAAATGTATTTATATATTTAATAATGGTAAACACTAAAGGTTTCCATACAGCAGTTCCCACTGGAGACCTATTCTTTAAATGTCTAGATCAAATGCACCCTTCAATTAAACCAAAGCTCATTCATTGTGTTTAAGCTACTTTTCACTCATGAAAACTGATCCTGCAGACAGCCCTAAAAGGTTGTTCAAAACTTTACAGGCTGACATGAAACCACAGAATACTATTTTCATTGCTTGTGGGAAACCAAACCACATAATCTCAGGCACAGCTCCATAGTGTTTCACAGGCAAATTTTTCCAGCACAATCAAATGTCACAACTCTAGATCCTCTGCAGTGATATAGCAATGTTTAAGGATACATCAAAATCACTTAAAGCTTGCAGAGTTATACAACAAAGATGTATTTAGTATATGTATTATAATAGCTCCTACAGGCCACAACCAAGACTAGGGCGCTTTGTGCTAGGCACTGTACAAACAGAGTAAGAGACAATACCTGCTCCAAAGACTTTATCGAAATAGATAAAACAGACAGATGATAGGAGGAGAAACAGAGGCACAGAGAGGCAAAGGGACAGATTTTTAGATGCCTAACGATACAGATAGCTGCCTACTCCCATTGAAATCAGTGCTTTCATGCTTATTCAAATTAGGAACAGAAATAATGCCACTGACCAATCAAAACTAAGCTACATCATTAAAATATTGAACATTGCTGTCTGATGCTTAGAATAAAAATACAAAAGAATTGTCCTCGAATAATCTCAAGCACCAAATAAATTTGAGGAAATTGTGTTCTGCTGAGTGATATTTCATCCGCAGAAAAACTGGCTAAAACCACTGGACATATAATATACGGGAAATTATTCACTCTGCTCTAGTACAGAAGAATGTATGAAAATTCCCTGCCCACCCAAATATTACAGTATCCCACTACTACGCACAGCCTGCGCAACAGAAATATTTCCCAAATGATCCCGAAACAAAGAGCTCACACATTTCAGCTTAGTTAATCAAACAGTTATGTTCTGTGGTTTCCTTTTTAGTAGTAAAGTTAACCAGCTGTCAAGTCTTTATAAGAAAGGTTTAAGACGAATGAGTGGATGTAAGCCTCTGCTAATTTGATTTAAAGTCTGCTGCATGCAGCATGCTTAAGGGCACAGGCAGGCTTCCACGTGACTCTAGAAAGAGAGAGGGGAATCTGGAACACATTAATTCAGGTAGCATACTTGTTTAAGACCCCAAAAAATCCTCATTCCAGATCAAAGAGTGTAATCAACAAAACTGTTTTATTGGGCTATATAACCAAAATGCATCAGCAAGTGATTTAAATGTCTGATGATGAACTTTTAGTGCATGGCGAACACCATGAGGGAAGCCTGTTCTGCTGTTACCTATGCTTGCACCTGCATTGTAGATAACAAAAGAGGTTTTTTTCTCTCCAGGGCTGGTATTTTTCACGCGCAATTAATTCATTGTGAATATGAAAAAGCTTTTGTTATTACATGATCCTGTAGGCATTCCAGCAATTGCTTGGTGCCTTGTATGTGTCTCTTTAGCATATTCCACTTTTAATGGATACTCCTTTTTGGTTAGCGTGATTTGTCAGTGACCAGTATTGTTACTTTAATTAAAAAAAACAGTCCCCCCACCTCTTTATGTAAATGACAGTCCCCAGTACTGGTTCTGCCTGCAGTTGTCATGTTCATTATTCATCTACAAAATGAATGCTCACAAGCTGCTGGCTAGGAAAGCACTCATAGCGCACATGGAATTAGCACATGCCTTAATGTGAATTGTGATGATTTCCTCAATAAATAATGAGCCCCCCCAAAAAAAGATATTTATGGGGCAGCCCAGCTAGATGATATCTCAACCCATTTTGGACTGCCCTAGAAAATAATGAAACTTTGCTCAAAGTACAGGGGTCATAAGCACGAGCCAGCTCTACCCAACTATGGGAAACAAGCTGGGCTGCTCATAAATCCATTTATATTAAATTACTTTGCCAAGCCAATAAAAGATTGAATTGCTTGAATACTTGCCTTGTTCTGGGAGATGAAAGAAAGAGGCAACAGCTTTTATTGCATCAGCTGAGGTCACGGAAGGAGATGCACATGTATCGCTGTCCTCAGTCTGTGGGTCACCCACGGAACAATGGTTAGTAACATACCTAGGGACAGGATGGCTTTGAAACTTTGTAGCCACACTAGCTATTGGTTTAGCAAATTTGTAGTTTTAAAGACCTGATCCCACCTGGAGACATTTTACACATGCCCCCAAACACCCTAACTGTGGGATATTCATCCTCATCTTTTGATGGTTTCATTGATAGCTGAGTGAGAGCTAATTTCAGCTGTGCCTGCATTAAGCTTGGCTAGCATTTACTTGTCTTTATTTATTCTAATCATTTCCTACCGCACTTTTAAATGTGTCTGGCATAAGTCTCAGCAGAAGTTATTAAACGCAGATGGACCCCCTGGTATATCACTACATGGCAAAATATAGAACCACGTGTATCATTGATTAAGCAATCTTCTATCCAGCTAGATGTAGAGTAAAAGGTATCAGTGCTGATGCCTATTGTCCGTTACCAACAAATATCCAAATGTGAACAGCTGATACAACAAAGCTATGAAGGTCTGTGTTAATTGAGAGGTAGTGAAGGAAGCTGGTTTATTCTCTCATTTGATACTGTTTTATGTGTTTGTATACTGTACATTTAAATATACAGCTACAATTGAGCAATTCCCTGGAGTTACTGTGCAGTCCCCCTCTGCAAATTTGCAAACCTATAAAATAGGCGAATTCTTCCTATATTATAGGGGAGAGAAAAAAAGGAGAGGGGGCAAACTTCTATTGGTGAAAACAGCAAGTTTTCAAGCTACACAGAGCTCTTCTTGAAGTCTGGGAAAGGTGACCAGGGTGCCTTGACTAAATACAAGGCAGAATAATTTGTTAAGCATAATGAGTTATCATATGTTGCAAGACACCCTTCAAAACGAAGTGGGCAATTAACACCTCTCCAGTCAAAAGACAAAGGAGAGTTAACGGGTTGCAGATTGTTGTAATGAGGCATAAAACCAGTGGCTCTGTTCAGTCCACGATTTTCAGTGACTAGCAAAGCTGAGTTTAAATGCCCCAGCTTGTCGTTTGAAGGTGTTGTGCAGGTTTCCTTTGAGGATGAGGACGGAGAGGTCAGATTTGGAGAGATTGTTTTGTGAAAAGTGTTCGCCCACGAGTGTTATGGTGTTTTAGCATTTTGCTGTGTGAGTTCATTCGAGAGCATAGTGACTGTCTAGTTTCACCCACATCGTTGTTAGGGTATTTGGTGGCACTGGATGAGGTACATGGCATGTGGAGGACCTAGGGATCTTGAAAGGTGTATTGTGAGGGGTATTGATCATCGTGGCAGTGGAGATGTGGCTGCAGGTTTTGCATCTGTTCTGGCAGGATCTGGAGCTGCTTTAAGTGGGTGTGTCCTGGTCTGTGGGGAGCTTGTTTCTGATGATGAACTGGGAAAAGCTGGGGGCAAGAGGTTGTTTGAAGGCTAGAAGAGGGGGTTCAGGAAAGAGTTCTTTCAGGATGTTGCTCCCAATCAAGTCTGGCTTTCAACTGTTTGATGATACCCTGTCCAGGTTCCACTGTGGGGTAGTAGATGACAACTAGTAGTGTGCTGTCAGGTTATTTATCATTATTGATCCACACAAGTGTGAATGACAGGAAACCTTTGGGCTTGTTTTTCTCAGGCTTCCTGGTGGAAGAATAGACCTTTGCTTTCCTTGTTCCCGGTGCCTTTTAGAGTCACTAAGCCAAAATGCCCCTTCCTTGACATTTCTCTTGTAAATTTGTAGCCTGCCTCAGCTTGTTATTATCTCCCTGCAGCTCAAAAAGTGTTACAGTTTGCATTAAACCCGCACAAAACAATTAACATGCAATATTGGGATTACAGTCTGCCTCGTTCACAAAGCTTTTACAGCCGGAGACATGACAAAGCTCAAATTTGCTTTAATCTGCACTTTGTGCCTTTGCGGTGTCAAGTTGTTGAATGCCCCATCATTGCCCAAAGTCACTTAACTGGGAAATCTTGGCACTTCTGGTGCTGGATATTTAAGCTGAAATAATTATTGCTAATAATGATCTTGCTAGGGACACGTGGCCAGTGTTTTGTGTATTGTTGGACTGGGGTGAGGTTACTGTTGTGTTTTTTCAGTGAGGATTTGTTTTTTTGCATGATACCAAAAACACTGGAGGAAGGTTCCATGATTAGAGGTCCTGTCGCTGTTGTCTTGGCCTCTGTAACAGTACCGTCGGGGGCTATTGCTCCAACAGAAGAATTCAGTAAAGTGCTTATGCTTACAAAGCAAACAATTGCTGAGGCTCTTGCCGGAGCATTGTGTTGTTTTTTGGGGGGGGAGGGGAAGAGGGATGTTAATTTTTATTATGTACATTTTTTTCCCTACACAACAGAATGGACACTTACACATTCAGAAGTAATCAACTGGAAAACAGTTGATTTAGCATTAAAACATTCAAATCCCGAGTTGGGTCAGATACATTGAACAACTGTAATTTATATATTGTACATATAATTGTTACATTGTAGTCTTCTAGTCACTGTATTTTGGCCATCATCTTCAATTCAGACACTCTGTGGGAAATAGAATGGCAGTGGTGGGATCCTCTCCAGAATTGCTGGGGACCAAGAGCCTTGCTGGGTAATGTAGACTTGGCAGTCTGCAAGGTCTATAAATTACCATGCTGCAACTGTGAGAACTCCAGGGTAGTTCAGAAAAATCAGGCACCAATACTGGGGAGGAGACGGGCCTCCAAAACTCCAGGTTCAGTTCTGTTCTGATGTAGACTAAATGACTCACCCAGGAAGTCTCTCTCTGTATCTCAGATAATTATACTTCCTTACTTCACAAGGCTGTTGTGAGAATTAATGCATTAAAGGTTGGGAGGCACTCAGATACTACAGTAATGTGGGTCATCTACCTTAAACAGAATGGCATAATGTTCTTTCCTGGAAACTTTTGTGTACGTTTTATAATATCTGGGAGCAGTCAGGAGAACAGACATTTTCTCTCTCTTTCCAGGTTCTTTTTATACTGTGCTCATCGTGATAGTATCTTGGCATCTCCTGACAGCAGTATTTTTTCCCTTTGACACTCTATACATGATACAGCCACTAATAGAGGATGTATGGACCCCATGCTGGCCCAGCAAGCAAGGGCTTAATGCAGATACTTGGCAGCCTCACAGCAGCTGGAAGAATAAAAGAGCAGGGAAGCAAAGGGGTGTGGGATAGATGCCAGAGGAGCAAGCAGTCTGGAAAAGGGAACCCCTGCCAGCAAGCCACTCAGAGACAGCACCCTGAGAAGGGACAACCAGATCAAGAGGCTGAAAAGCCTACAGAAACTAGAGGAGGTAGGCAGGTGCTCAGGGCACAGCCAGAGTTGTTGATTCTGCTTGGCTGACTTAAGGGGCCTGATTTGGAACCCTGGGGAGTGGTAGGCCTGGGTTCCCCTACCACTCCCCTGAGAGACTTAAGAACTGAGAGGGTTTCCAGGCCCCCTGGGAAACAGGACCAGCTGACCCTGCCAGGAATAAGGGGGAAACCCACACACCCCAGTGGGACTCAGACAAGAGGGACTGACTGACCACCCCACCAGATGGTCAACTCTGCTGCAAGACTCTTCCTGGCCAGAAGGGGTGCTGTGGCATCGACACACCAGCCCACAGGGTTACACAAATGCGAAAGATAGAGCCGGTCAACATTTTTCATTTAAAAAAAGTGTGAAAACTGACCATTTTAAAAATAAGGAGCTTTTAAGGCAAGTTTCTACTTTATTTCAAATTTTCTATTTGTGGTTGACACTGGACATTTGAATAGTTTGACTTTTGGGGGGAGTTCCCTTCTTTTTCTTTTCTTATTCCTACTTTTTGGCCACTGAATGAAGTAGAATGAGTGATGTCCAGGTCTGGGGGCGAAGGTTGTTTTATCACGGTTTCCTTTTCTTTTGCCTTTCTGTAATATTTCAAAATGTCCTCGGCTTTGAAAAGTCACAGACACAGCAAAAGAAAGAGGAAGCACAGTGGCTGTGCCATCTCGTTTTTCAGTAGTCGCAACGTTTTTGAAAAGCTACAGAGCAGCTAAAAGAATAAAAGGAGGGGGGGGGGAAATGAGTGAAAAGAAGAAAAAAAACAAAATTTTGAAGTACTGACGTTTATGACATTTTTCAGAAAAATGTTTCACGGAAAACTTCAAAAAAGTTATTCCAGTGAAGGATTAAAATTTCTTTTGAAACGTCGAAATATTTCATGGACTTAATAAAACCGTTTCCATTTTTTAACCAAGCAACACAGAGGCAAAATCATGGAGATTTTTGTCTGGGAAGCTAGTGCTAACAGTGCTTGACATAGCTTCCTTCTCTGACTGTGAGAAGTGATGACTAAAGTCACTTCAGGATAAGAGTCTACAGCAGAGTGAAAACAAACCCTCTGACCTGGAATCCTCTGCTACCAGGGCACATTTAACAGCTGCACCTGGGAGAGGATTATACAACAGGTCAGGAACAGGTGTCAGTTGAATCTCTGCCAAACTGATTAAAAAAAAAAGGCAAAGGGTTTGAAAGAAAGAAGGAACTGAGGCTTACTAGCTGGGATCCTTATTGCATTGTAGGTGGAGGGAACAGCCAGGAGAGCTAATTGAGGCTGTGTTGAAGATGGATAGGGACTGAAGTGAAGGCTCCCGACAGTCAAGAGCGTCACCAAGCTCAGCACTCAGGCAACTAATTACAATAGCCAAAAAATGCTCCCTGTCTATGATCAATTATGCTTCATTATTAGAGAGAGGTAGTGGTAATTGCCTGACAAGTCTCATCTTCCCTTCATCCCTCGCTGGTAGCTGCAGGACCAAACAGCAGCCCTTCTGCTTGCCAGGCTCCCATCCTTCCAGTTTAGAAGCGGGGTCTCCCTGGGCTTTGTCACGTGCCGTTTATAATACGCTGAGTCCTAAATTCAATAACAGGGAGATGGCAAGCTTGGCAGCGGAGATTAGCGGAACTGCCTTGCCTCAATAAAGACCTGCCCCACAGCTCTCTAAAGTCAATGAGCACAACAATTAAAGGCTGGTGTCAGGTGGCTCGGGCTGTGGGGCTATATAACTGTGGTGTAGACGTTTGGGGACCCTGTGAAGGGGAGGGTCCCAGAGCTCCAGCCTGAGCCCGAATGTCTATAATGCAATTTTACCAGCCACAGGTGTTTAACTGCTGTGTTAGACATTCCCTGAGAGTCTTCCTGTCAACTTCATTGGCCTGTGTTTCAAGTTGTAAAGGACAGATTTTTAACGTCATTTAGGCTCTTAAAGATGCAGATAGGCATGTACCTAAGGTGCCTAACTCCCAATGAAACCTGAAAATCCATTCAAATTTCAAAGAGGCCTGCTAAGAAAAGTTCTTCCCAAATATCCATGTTCAGCAAGGAGTGGAAGCTGTAGCTTCTAGAATGGAAGAGTTCAGCTACACCATGCAGCTAGATGGTAAGGGAATGCTGTGAACCACACAGGTCCTAACAAGGGACCTATATCTTCCATTCAACTTATTCCTATTTTTGAATGACCAAGGCTGTGCCAATGCAAGACATGAAAGATGATAGTATTATTGTCCCAAAGAGTCCAAATTCTCCTAAGTGTCACTTAGAATCATAGAATATCAGGGTTAGAAGGGACCTCAGGAGGTCATCTAGTCCAGCCCCAACTAAATCCCCAAATGGCCCCCTCAAGGATTGAGCTCACAACCCTAGGTTTAGCAGGCCAATGCTCAATCACTGAGCTATCCCTCCCCCCCACTTCATTGACCAGATCCTCAAATGGTGTCAATCAGCATAGTTGAAGTAAATGGAACAATGCTGATCTACACCATTTGAGGACCTGGATTTATTTCTGATTTACACCAGTGTCAGAGGAGAATCAAGCCCTGAATAATTTCTTGTCATTTATAACTCACCTCTTCCATTAAATGTTGTTAAGCAGGAAACATGTTCCCACCCCTAATAGCTGGTAGAGTGCTGAAAAAGCCAGTCTTCCGAAATTTCTAGAAGGTTTAAAAAAAAAAAAAATGTTCTGGTAAATTCCGCTTTCTGACTATAATTAGACACGTTAAGATAGTTTTGATAAAGTACTTTACAGTGTGCCCTAAAGTAGTTATTTTAACCATCCATAAATGCCAGGGCACAATATAAATAACTGTGCTTGTGAAAGATTTACATTTTTATACCATATGTGCCAGACATTGTGTTCTCCAGTAATTGACATTGTGAGAAAACTCTTCGGTGGCTGATGCAAAGCTGACACACGTTAAAGAGAGTGACAGTTTGCGTGGAGGAATTGTGCGGTAGGTCAGTCAAGCAGTTGGCATATTTTAATGAACAGACTTTCTCTCCCCAAAAGTATTTGTTTATAATAGAGCACACACACAGGGAATATAAGAGAAAATATACTGCACTGAGAGAAAATAAAACTATCTGTGGGGAAGCCGCAATTATCATTTCTCACACAGCTCTAGCTGACTTCGCTTTCATGTGGCCTTCTCTGCTCAGAGCTACCAGCGCGCAGCCCTGGCATAGCTCCAAAGCTGAAGTAATGGCACAGCCCAGTAGGTGTCTCTGTGAATTCCCTTTTAACGTGCTGGGGATAAGGAAGTTTTCTGCGGCCGTCTCTGTTTGTAAATGTGTTTGGTGCCAATCGGCGCAGAACGAGAGCTCACAGAAATCCACCTCAGAGCAGCAGGGTGCGTTTTCAACATCCCTTTTCCTTCTAGAGCTCTATCCCTCCAGCTCTCACTTCAAAGGGTGAAGGAGTTGAGGCTCATGAACATGGAATTCCTTTCTCCTAACAATTCCTTGGGAATTCTCCCACTCAAAAGAAAATTAAGATACGGCGGTACCAAACCCTCAGCTAGTGTAAACTGACTTCCACGCTACTTTGATTTGCATCAATTGAGGAGCAGGCCAGACTTGATCTGGATTGCTTGGGGGGTCTGCTTATTTTATTTCGGTGTATAGCGCTTATCATCATTAGCTAATTGACCTAAATTAATGCAAAATACTCTGCATGTTTCACAATTAGTTGCATGCACCAGATTATATATTATACCTCCTGGGAAATGCATGAGCACCTAACTCTATACACAGAGGGGATGGATTAGCCATCTGTCACTTCTACCACTGGTTATGTGTGCATTATCACATGGAAAGCCTCTTGTCACTGCTTATCCATCACTGAGGTGCTTTCAATGCCCGAATAATTAATAGTTAGTCAGTAACTGTGAAATCAGCCAGATTAATGAGCTTCCAAAATTGGCACTGACCATTTAAAATATATTGACTAAGGTGCTATTTGTGGGCTCGATCCTGCTAGGTGCTGACTGCCTTCTCAAAGCTGCTGGTCACATGTCATTGACTTCAGCAGCTCTTGGGTTCAGCATTTGGGGTAGATCGGAGTCTAAATTTCAAGCCTGCTCTCCTAGATGCTGCAATTCCTAGTCTGCAAATGCTCTGTGGCAATGTTAAGTTACTCTGTCAAAACTAACTGTTCAAGACCAGGACCCAAAATGGAAAGACTTCATTTAACTTCAGTAGACTCTGGACCAGGTGCCAATTTCATGGGAAAAGAACATTAATGGATCAAGAAATTATACCATTATTTTACACACGTTGATGGGCTTTGCCCATCTAGTAACTTTGTGACTTGGTCTAGCCCATCTCAGGGACCTTGCCTCTTCCCATTTCTCTCTCTATCTCTTCAGCTCATCTAACAGGTGCCTCTTCTTTGTCCCTTCACGTGGTCTCTTGTCCATGCAAGAGCCTTCTCCTCTGTAACTCCTACCATCACCTCACCAGCTCATTTATTTGCCCATCTCTTTTCATATCTCCTTTTGCCAATTTATCCCCCTCTGTAGTGCTCCCTCGCTCTCCAGTGGGAGGGAGGCCACTCTGCCTTGTTGTCTTGGGGTTTTGTCCTCAGCCTCAGTTTGCACCGGTGCGGCCGAGCTGTAAGCAGTCTTCAGCTCTGGGCCTGTCTGACAGAGGCAAACACACAACAACCGTCTGGGGCCCTTGTCCCTGCTCCTGGGTGGGGCAGCACCCTGCATAGTCTCTGCTCGCAGCTCTGCAGTAGGGCTGACAGCAATGAACAGTCGAGGGTCCTAGACCTTGGGCAGGCTGGACTGGTAGCAGGCTGTAGTCTAAGCCTCTTGGCAAGGGCAGCCAGCAGATACGCCAAGTCAATAAGCCCTAGCCCTTTGGGCAGGCACAGCAGGAAGTAGGCTTTGGCCTGGGCTTGTGGATGCAGGCAGCTAACAAATACACATAGTCTTAGTTCAGGTAAGGGGGAGCACCCACACAGTCTAGGGGCTCTGAAAGGGGCTTGCATAACCAGTAGGCAGTCTAGGGTGCTATCAGGGGGGTTCACAGAGCACAGGCCTCCTGGCCTCAGGTGGGGAGTCGGCCATCCCAGGGTCGGGGTGGCAGAGGGATGTGGACCCACCCTACTCCACCACATCCCAGCCCAGGGCCCTAACAGTGGCACTGGGTCGGCAGGGATCCAGCCACAACACACTGACCTAGAAGTGGTCAGCCCTGTAGCCAGCCAGCCCTGGGCTGCTCCTGGACTACTTCCTACCTCCCTGGGGTTCGGTACCTCTGGCTTCCACAGGTCCTCGGGGTACACAGCCGATGGTAGTCCCAGCAACTCCTCTTCTGGGTCCGTCTCCTCTGGGGCAGGTACGGCAGAGCGTAGATTCAACTCCTAGGTGCCACAGCAGGGCAGAGGCATCTCCTCCGCTGGCTCCTTCCCATCTGAGCTGCAAAGCCCTCCCTTTATCAGGGCCGGCTCCAGCATTTCTGCTGCCCCAAGCAAAAAAAAAAAAAAAAAAAGCCGCAATCCGGGGGCAGAGTTCCGCCGCTAGGGGGGGGGAGGGACCTGCCGCCCCCGAATTGCCGCAGGTGCCGCCCCTTTCCCTTGGCCACCCCAAGCACCTGCTTGTTAAGCTGGTGCCTGGAGCCGGCCCTGCCCTTTATACTTCCTGCCCCGCTCCAGTACTTCCGGCGAGGGGGGAGGGGCGCTTTTGGCTCCGCCCACCAAGGAGAGGGTAGAGCTTCCTCACGCTACGGTCCAGAGGGAGGCCACTCGGCCTCACGACTCTCTCTCTGATATTTAGCTTTGTTCAGCTAAATAAGGCATTTGGGGATACAGTTGGACTGCAAGGGAGCAGCTGACATGAGTAAAGTGAAACACATTTATATGAGTTTGCAGGTTCAGGGCCTAAAGCATGGCATTTTCGAAGCCCTCTAAGATATAGCTCCCTAGTTCCCATTAGAAATATAGGGAAATTGGGTTTTTTAATCACCTAGGTAAGCTGGAAAATCCCACCCCTATTATCTCATTCATCCTATAAAGATCCTTTCCCTACCTCCATTGCAAGAGTTATGAATTTTATTATTTATTATCAGGGACACCAAGATTGAAAAAAAAAAAAAAAACGTAAATCTGTTTGCAACTCATAATACCAGTGTGGGTCTCTGGCCCTGTCTAATAGCTAGACCATACATAGAGGTTTTGTGAATTTACGTTAGGAACCTGGTTCATTAGTTCAGGCAATAGTGGTTCATGCTTTTAGTTCCAGTGGCCCCAGGGTCAATCCCTGCAAATGATCCTTTTATAATTGTTTAAGGGAAGTTTTTTAAATCACTTTTAAAAAAGTAAATAATTTCAAGGAGACCTGGCTTGCAGCCGTTTGAAATAGAAAATACAGCATACAAAACAGCTAATTCCATTCACGGACTGAGATTTCACCACATTGCAGTGTGTTTTTTAATTCATTGTCACAGTTCTAGAATGCTTTGATCAAAATATTGAATTGTATTGTCACTTGATTACCGTGCCAGCCCCAGATAGTTATCAATTTGCACACAATACCTGGCTACTGAATATTTAACTCAACACATGTGTCTGACAGCCTTTTGTTTGGCATTACATTGTGGTAAATTGCAGTTTGTTAATTTCTTGCCTAGGTGTTATCACAACACCTGTGTTTGATGTGTGCGCCTCTGCCCTCAACCAAGAGTGGGAACTTACTTTGCTAAGGGTTGTGTGTGTGTATGTATCGATAAGAGTGAGTGTCTGTCCCAAAGAACTTACAGTAGACAAGACACTTCTTGTTCACAATGTCACCTGAAAGTGAGACCAGGCATTCTTATGGCACTGTTGTAGCCAGTGCCACTATGTATTTTCGTGCCAGATGTGCTAAAGATTCATATATCCTTTCATGCTTCAACCACCATTCCAGGGGACATGAGTTCAACTGATGACGAATTCTGCTCGATAATAATCCAAAGCAGTACGGACTGACGCATGTTCATTTTCATTATCTGAGTCAGATGCCACCAGCAGAAGGTTGATTTTCTTTTGGTTCTGTAGTTTCCTCATCAGAGTGTTGTTCTTTTAAGAATTCTGAAAGCATGCTCCACACCTCGTCCCTCTCAGATTTTGGAAGGCAGTTCAGATTCTTAAACCTGGGGTCAAGTGCGGTAGCTATTTTTAGAAATCTCACATTGGTACCTTCTTTGCATGGTGTCAAATCTGCAGTAATATCTCACCTTAACAGATCACTCTCATTATAGTGTGTATGGTAACACCCATTGTTTCATGTTCTCTGTGTGTATATATATATATATTCCTACTGTATTTTCCACTGCATGCATCCGATGAAGCGGGTTTTAGCCCACGAAAGCTTATGCTCAAATAGTGCCACAAGTACTCCTGTTCTTTGTGCTGATACAGACTAACACGGCTGCTACTCTGAAACCTATAAATATGCAGGGAATTCATCTTAAACTGGAAGTCATAAATTGTAAATAGATTCCCCAAATCATCACAGTAAGCGATGGCCGAGAATTCTGCTGACCATCCTCTTCTCCCCATTTGTCTCTTTTATCTCCCTGTTGATTCCTCTCATAAATCTAGATCATAAGCTCCTTGGGGCAAGGACTTTCTTTTTGTTACTTGTCCGTACCGTGCTTAGCATAATGGGGTTTCAATTCTTGATTGGGAACCCGAGGTGCTAATGTAATAAAGGCCCATGAACCAGTATCTCACACCCAGCTGCTAATGCATCATGACACGCTGGGCTCAGTGTTCTGCAGTAGCCACTCCCTTCGGCTTAATCTCACCTTCTGAGATTGATGATCGCATCATCCTCCGCCGCTGTACCAGTGAGTTCCACTGCTTGGAATCCTCATCTGCGCAACTGCAGGCCCAGGCCGTTACGGACATGGACAAGAGACTGTTAGAGAGTTGAGTGTAAGAGGTCTAGGGACCTCTTTATGCATGTGTGTGAGAGAGATAAAGAGAAGGAGAAACTTAGCTCCCAGGAAGGTTTCTTCCCTTTGTATAAACAAAGCTGCGTGAGATTATTTCTCTTCGCCCTAAGAGTCAGGGCTTGCTCCAGTTCAGATCTTTTTGTCCTTACAGTTTATGAATGAGCTACAGCATCATCTTTGCATTCTGATGATAGACTGTCAGCACATCCAAGGGTACTGGTGTTTTCCATACAAGAATGCAGTAGTTGCTTGTTGCCTTAATGCCAGCGACTGTACGCAATCAGGCTGTATTGAGAATGAAAGGTATTTAAAGAAGGAGAACCCAGTAAACCTATTGAAAGTCTCTGCTAATCTCCTCCCCATTTGTTTTACAGCTGTGTTATAATTGCCTGGGCTCATTTATTATAGAAGCATATTGTGGCCCCATTATGCAGTGCAGTAGTTACCAATGATGAGTCTTTATTCGTTTATGAATAATATATAATCTGAATTTCCACTTTTCATGAAAAATAAACTCTGTAATCATGGCATCAAACTGACGCTGTCCCAGCCCAAAGCGCGATTCCATAGCACTGTGACGTCTGAAGCATAAGGCATGAGGCAAAGTTCTGCTCTCACCCTGGTGTAATCTGCCATAACCCCATTGATTTTTGGTCGCCTGCTTCCAGAAATGGGAGCTGTTTGGGGAAAAGGTTTAGTGCAGCAAAAGATGGAGAAACAGCAATACAAGTATAAGACATTGTCCCTACTATTGTTCAAAAAAGTGTGCATTAAATAAAGCCACACTAAATAGTGCTCTAGTCAGATCAACTGAATTTCATTGCGGTATTGCGCAAGTCTTATGACACTGGCTAAGCCCCATGAACCAGATCTTCAGCTGAGCCAAGTTCACATTCAGTGCAACAGAGGTCATCACAGAGGTAAAGTGCCACATGCACAACTCCTGGTGTAAGCACACAAGTCGGGGTTCCGGAGTGCCACCTTGCCTTCTGAGCACTGACCGTGAAAAGTCGAAAAATCGATGATCTCTATTTAATAGAAATTAGATGTCACCAGAACTGTCTGTGCGGTTCAATATTACACAGGGTTGAAAGGGGTTAAAATCAAATGTAGAGGAAAAATAGAATGAGTTAAAGACCAATAAGGGATGCTTGGAACTTTTGCCTTGGGAATTTCACACCAGCATCAGCATCCAAAGGAGATTCAACCCATTAGAGTGTGGTTAGACCATATTTTGCATTAGCAGTTGGAAAAATGTATTCGGCCATAGAAAATTTCTTGGGAAATGATCTGTACCCACGTTCCCGTCTCCCTTTTCAGGAGCACAGTACATGCTGAACAGCATGTTGCATTGTCCTTGAAACGTCAAACCCTCCAAAGCTGGAAACTATTTAGAAGTTGTCTTTAGAAGGAAAACAAACATATGGAGCCGCTAGAATCTTTGGCTTAACTCAGGGCTCTGAGGAGGAGGGCAACGACTGAGGTTAAGGGAACAAAGATCATTTCATAGTATTACAGATGAGATTCCAGATCTTCGCCCCTCATAACGCTGAGGTGCTAACCTTGCTGGATGGGCATCATTGGGGCAGATGGAATCCATTCAGATTGCACAGGCATTTGTCACAGGATCTGAAAACACACAGTGTGGTGTAGGCTGGATGGAATTCTAATTCTGGCTCTGCCTTTGATGTGTTCGGTGGGCTTGGGCTGGTCACATCACCTCTGCCTCAGTTTCCATATCTCTAGAGTGGGGACAAACAAAACTGATCTATGGTCATAGGGACAGAGAGGGTCTTTCCACCTCTCTGGGGCAGGTATGGACCATCTTTTTGTTCTGTGTTTGTACAGTGCCTCATACAGTGGGGGTCTTGGTCCATGACTGAGGCTCCCAGGTGGGGTGATAATACAAATAACTGACAATTAAGACTCCTTCCTCTCTCCTTCTCCACACATCCAGGCTGCCCTCAACTTTGCCACGTCTCCCTGTGCAAAATTCTAGTATTTGCCTTTTAGTTTCTCTCCACACAGCTAAAACTCTTCTCCATACCATCATCATCCCCTATCCTGATTATTGTAACCACTCCCTGGCCTCCCTAATGCCCCGTGTCACCCTATCCCAATCCGTACAAACTGCAGTTCTTGCCCATCACTCTGACCACATCACCCCCTTTGAATCCTTCCACTGTCTTCCCTTCTTCTACCATATCCAGCTGAAGCTGCTTCTGCTAACCTCCAAGGCCCTTCATGCCTCTGCTACCTACCTATTCCACTTGCCTCTTACCATATTTCCCTCCAGTCTGCAAACTATGCTAGCTTCAATCACTTGCTTATCTGCCACACCAAGAAGTGCTTTCTTCCATGGTGCCCTTTGCAATCTGATGTGCACCAATACAAATTGTATGCAGGACTACACACTATGGAATTTCTGAAGCCATGTTCACTCTAATACATGAACATATAAGTAGAAAGCATGGTTGGAGTTCAAAGATGTGTGTTAGTTGTTCAGGATGAGGGTGGAAATGTGGGGACCATGGCTCAGAGGAGTAAAGCAGTTGAGGCTGAGAAGGTGGTCTGATTCATGGCGCATGGAGGGAATGCTGAATGACTCATTCTATTTCCTTGCTTTTTCATTTGTGTTGGCAGGATATCAGATCTAGCAACCTAAATTGTATACCAATATGTTTACTTGCAGTATATTATTCAGTCACTAAATGTCTCTGTGTTCTGTGTAGTTCAGATAAGGCATGGCTATGGTAAACAGAAGACAATGTTGGGACTCAGGCTATGAGGAAGACTGTTTGTGTCTGAACTTTGAGATCATTTCCTGGTGTAAATATCTCCTGTTCAAGATGGAGTGTGACTCCAGAAGTCATGCTAAACTGTATTTTAAAGTTTTTTTGAGTGAGAGGGATATTGCTGAGGGCAGAGGGAAGAAAGACAGAAATACTGTGTGAATGTGTGTGCATTCTATCATTTATTTACATTAGTAATTCTTCCATGCTGTGAAAGAAAGCCTGAACCAAAGCCCATTGAAGTCAAAACAAGTCTTTCCATTGTATTCGATGGGTGTGAGATCAGGCTCTTAAATGAAGACTGTTTCTTTTTTATGGCCTCATACAGTGAGATGCTGAGTGACTCTCAGCTACAACTGACTTCAACTGAACTTAACGGTAGTCAGCCTCTGTGGGACCCTATATACAGCCAGTTCAACTTCCTATATGACTGTCAGATATAAAGGAAAGAATTCTCTTAAAACTGAAGGGACCGGTTGATTTTTCCCTTTGGAGAAGGGAGCAGTGATAAAATCAACATCAATACTGCATTACCTGTCTTTGTTCTCTGAAGGAAAGTCCAAGTGAATTATTGCCTGAAGCCATTTGCATTTTATCATGTCAAGAAGCTAGAACGGAAAATCTGTGTTTTTCCTTTCTGAATATGAAAAAAGAGTTAATGACATATGGGGACTGAGGAGAGACCATTCCACCTAGCGTATGCAATAAAAGAAGATGATGCTTTCCAAATGTCTTAATAGCATCCTGGCATTAGTGCCATCTGAAATACAGGGCTAGGTTCTCTCCTGCACTGGAGCACTGCTCAGCACAGGAAAGGAAGATGCGTCAGGGAACCAATTGACAGCTCCCTGATTTTCTCTATTGGCCCCAGACCCAGTGCAACTAAGAGAAGTCCAGCAGCTGTTCTACAATGTGACACTGACACAGAGACTGTAGTGGATTGGCTCCTTTGTCAGTGAAGGCTTGGCGTAGCTCTGCTCTTGCTTGGTCCATCACCAACACACTCCTACCAGGACGATGGAGCAAGAGCCAGCAGCACTGTACATGCTCCAGCAGGAAATAGCCCTTCAAGAGGAGATGATAACCCCTTTGCACAGCAGTGTATTGGAGAACTTTAGATTCTGTTGGGTCAACAAAAGTATATCCTTTCGAAGGCCGGATTCTGCCACCCTTTTTCACACTGAGTCATACCGTACTCTTTGAATAGTCCCAAACTACAGTGTCAAAGCCACTTTAAACATGTACAGAGCATGAGCCTTCGGATGCTACAGGGCACATCCAAAGCAATTCAGTAGGAAAATGTTTTTTCAATGGTAATAATACAAGTATTATCTATTTAGTTATTGTCATATAACGCTGGTGGGGCTTAGACAGTTGTTGATCCTGTTAGATCCCTGATAGAATTGACACACAAAAGAGAGACAATTTCCATTCATCTAGATATACCATTCGCATTATATTTGGTGTCAAATGGAAAGAAATTGTTTTGCTCTTCTCCTATTCTAACAGACAATGCGAACCATACACAAACATGCTATCTTCTCATTGAGCAGAAGAATGGTATGGATTTTATTATCTTCCACACTGGCAGTAGAGATTTAAGGGATGCTGAAAGGCTTCAAGAATGACGGCTGCACATCCTGAAGTTAAAATGATTGCATTAGGCGATTCTCAAGGTTCATGCAGGTTCCTTTCATTCCTACCCATTTTCTCCGCTTCCGCCCCACCTCAAAACACTGAAGTCAATCCAAGATACACAAAAGTACATGGGTTTGCTTGAGAAAAATATATATTTCCCCCCCTTCCCCAACAGTTTTCATCAGACCTGGCTGCAAATAATAAACTCAGTGATACAAGTGTCTGGGCTTGAAAGAGCAAAAGTAAGATAAGGTGACTGAAAGGAATCTAGCAATTGACAGCTGCTCAACCTCAGCATGATTTGCATTTCTTTTCAACTCCGGGAACAGGCAAAGAAATCCAGTAAATTCACCATGTACACTGCAACCTCTGTATAAAGTTTCTCTGGAGAATGTTTTTTATTCTTCCCAGAGCTTTTGGAAATGGGAAGGGATTTCGGCTCATTCCTTACATTTTAGGGGTTTTTTTTAAATCGCCTTTACTTTCTAACTCATTCCTGAGTAACAGACACCTTCCCAGTCATCTGCCTTATAATCCCTTTATAATTACTGCAAAATCATTGTTTATTCTTGCCAGGCATTAAAAAGGCTGAGCATGGGAAAGAGAGACATATTGCCTGGAGACTTTTCGGACTTCAATTTTAGTAACCCTCAAGAGCCTGGGTGTGCAGAACTAACGCACGGCAGCTATTTGAATTGCTGCAATTCCAATGTGTGTTTCCTTTTTTACAAGAAGAACAGGAGTACTTGTGGCACCTTAGAGACTAACAAATTTATTAGAGCATAAGCTTTCGTGGACTACAGCCCACTTCCCGATGAAGTGGGCTG
>NC_048304.1:117351371-117395838 GCF_013100865.1 Trachemys scripta elegans
AAGAACAGGAGTACTTGTGGCACCTTAGAGACTAACAAATTTATTAGAGCATAAGCTTTCGTGGACTACAGCCCACTTCATCGGGAAGTGGGCTGTAGTCCACGAAAGCTTATGCTCTAATAAATTTGTTAGTCTCTAAGGTGCCACAAGTACTCCTGTTCTTTTTGCGGATACAGACTAACATGGCTGCTACTCTGAAACCGGTCTTTTTTACAAGGGAGATTATGGTTTGAAAGCCCCTGCAATAGATCCAGAGATTACAGAAAAAAACAACGTAGGATTCAATTCTCAAAGTGTAATATGTGCAATTACATGCATGTGGACCCAACCTATGCACACAAATATCCACGTTCCATTGCATATTTCCACATGTGCAAAGACTCAGTGAGCACCTCCGTGAACTTTCTGGAGTGTGCATCTCTAAGGTGTGCACAAACATATGTGTGAAATTGCATGCCTAACTTCGAAAATCTGGTCCCAAGGTGACACCTGAAGTTACATTAAAGGGGATTTAAAAAGTGATATAAAGCCTCAGTGTAAAAATCTCCAGTTGATGGGGGACTATGGGTTAGGAATAAACTTTCCCTCTGGGCATGTTACTTTGTTATTGATCACTGTAGGGTACTCTGCACCTTCCCTGGAACTAGACAATACCGAACTCTGTTGAACAAAGAATACTGGAGTAGATGGACCAAGCTATCCATCAGGGAATTGCTGTATGGCAATTCCGAGGTTCCTAACTTGCAGAAGTGGGAGGAGATGTTTTTGGCTCATCATCTCTGCTGTATTTTCAACATTCTTAGGAGGGGTTCTAGCCAAAGAGAAGGATCTGTGAATGTTGGAGATGCAGTATGAATACAAGAAGAAGAACAGGAGTACTTGTGGCACCTTAGAGACTAACAAATTTATTAGAGCATAAGCTTTCGTGGACTACAGCCCACTTCTTCGGATGCATATAGAATGGAACATATAATGAGGAGATATATATACACACATACAGAGAGCATAAACAGGGGGTTTGTTACAAGGATAGGTTACTTGTCAGTATGAATACAATTCACTGGCCCCAATTCCTTGTTGCTGGAAATTCCATTCACCTCAGAAAAAGGAGGTGGGGCCCATGTATACTCCACATTATCTCGGAATGACCAGGTGCAACTTGGAATAGCTTTATGGATGCTCTAATTTTCAACGTGGCCCTCTGTCACCCCAAAAGGCCATTCTAGCAGCTGGAAATGGCTAGAATGCAACAGCACTTTAGCTGTTCCCCCATTTAACTGTCCACTGGTGACTGTCATGAAGGTAGCGTAGAATCACTATATCAGCAGCTCTATGCTGACTGAAGAGGGGGACATATTTCACAACAAAGAATCAGACCTACTGTCTCCTCATACCATTCTCCATTACAGAACTGTCATGATTAGGCAGCCACTGACATAGAAGCATTTGCATCTCTATTAGAAGCATTGCTCCAGTCTGTCTGTAAGCTCTTCAAGACAGCCCTGCATCCTGTGACGTTGCACTCCATATTCTTAATGGAAATATGCTTATAATATGGATATGACATAACTGAGATATACTTTATGCAAGAGGGGTCTTGTAAGGTATCATTGGAAAATTTATGATTTACTGAACGTGATTATCCAGTTTGTATGCATGTATCATTTCTGTATCTAAAGTTAGGACTATGGACTATGTAACAATTACAACTGGGTGTGTATTGGGAAGACACCTACCAGACGATGGGCCATCAGAAAGAAACAACAAGACCATGAAGATATTAATCTCTCGCCCTCCTGGGAGGCCTCCAGGACCATAACTGTGACACTACTAGGTCAGGTGGTCTTGTCACCTGATACTAAACATTACCTGGGACTCCTTATAACTTTCCACTGGAAGGGAAGGGAGGCTGAGTTTGGGAAACAAAGGCTTCCCACCTTATGTAAATCCGATTTAAGGGTGGGGAGGAAGGCAAACACGACTCCTCTTCTCCATGGCCCGTCTGCTCAAGAAGAAAGACTGCTAAAGCCACATGAAGGGAAGGTGGCGGGGGAATCCAGACTGAGACAGGTCCAGTCTGAACAGAAGTATAACTGTAACTCTGAACCCCAGACACTTTGCAACCTGCCTAAAATAACATTTAGGGTAAGAAATTACATTTTGTAATCTGTTTCTTAAGTATATTGAGCTTGCGTACTTTGTTTTATTTGCTCAGTAATCTGCTTTGTTCTGTCTGTTATCCCTTATAGTCACTTAAAATTCACCTTTTCTAGTTAATAAACTTATTTCTTGTTTATAATATAACCCAGTTTATGTAATTTCTAACTGGGGGGGGGGTGAATTTCATAAAACCTTTGGGTTTGTACTCCTTAAAGGGAGTGGGCACCACGGTGCTGGGGCAAGCCCCTAAGGCTGAATCTTTCCAGAGCGGATCTCTGTCTCTCTGTGTAGCTGGGTGTGGCCCTGCCTGTGTGCTTGGCTGGAAGAGGCTTGTGAGCTGAGCCCAGCAAGACCAGGTAAAGGGGACCCAGGCTGGCAGAATAGGCTAATTCAGTGGTATCCTAGCACATCCGGTGGCATTCAGAGGGGGGACAAATTAAAGATTTTATCTTCCTACTCTCAGAACCCCAGTTCTAGTGCAATGTAGTCACTGTAATTCACACCCCAGTCCTTTTCTAATACTCCATTTCTGCCTCCTGTACATGGTGACACACAACAAAAAAGACACAATGAACTTGAAAGATGGGCTTGATTCTCACACACACAATAAAATAATCTACGCTAATCAAATGTAACATGATCATTTTATTATTATTCTGGTGTCTCTCATTTCCTTGCTACATTTTATATTGTTCACAATTGAACATGTTGCATGTCAAATCCAATATCTGGAAGTTCAGTATAAAAAAACCCTCATCTTTCTGGCATATTATCAGTCCCGCACAATGTTATGTTTTATAAGAGCTGGCTGTTTAAATGCTAATTTACATGGATAGAAATTCTGGTCTACGGGGAGCACTTACTTATTTACCAGGGGTTTTGTGTGCTGATGTTTCCTTTGAAGAACAGTTACCTCACACATTTTGTTGCAATCATTTTCCTTATAAAGATTCCATTCTTTGTTTGCCTCTTTGTCTTTCTGTACTTTTCCGTTTCGTGTTGCAAATGTTACTGAGAGAGAGAGACATGAAGAAGAATTCTGTGTCAGCTCACAAGCTTGTCTCTTTCACCAACAGAAATTGGTCCAATCAAAGACAATACCTCGCCCACCTTCTGTCTCTCACTGAGGCTTTGTCTACACTAGCACTTCTGTCAGCACTACACACCCCTGACTGACATAATATCACCGACAAAAGCATCAGTCTGGACAGTGCTATGTCAGTGGGAGATGCTCTCCCGCCGACATAGCTACTGGCTCTCGTTGGGGATGGTTTAATTATGCCAGCGGGAGAGTTCTCTCCTATCAGCATAGAGTGGCAACACAGGAGACCTTACAGTGGCACAGCTGCATTAGTACAGCTGTGCCCCTGTAAGGTTTGTAGTGTAGACATAGCCTGAGTATTCGGTAAGTGAATCACACTAGATTATTGTTACACTTCACTCTGGAAACGAACAAACATTGGAAAATATACTGCAGGGAACAAACGTGAACTGGCAAGGATGGGGCTAGATTACCGAACAAGTCTTCTTGCTAATGTCTTTGATTGCAGGGAGGGTTCTAGCTCATTGCCAGTCAGGGGTCAGATTGAGAAGATGTGCTGTAATTCGCAGTACCTGTCATGGAGAGACAAGATAGGTGAGGTAATATCTTTTATTAGACCAACTTCTGTCTAAGGGCTGGTCTACACTGGGGGTGGGTGAGTCGATCAAAGATACGCCACTTCAGCTACGTGAATAGCATAGCTGAAGTCAAAGTATCTTAGATCAATTTACCTTGGGTCCTCACGGCGCGGGATCGACGGCCGTGGCTCCCCCGTCGACTGCACTACCACCTCTTGCTCTGGTGGAATTCCGGAGTCGACGGGGAGTGCGTTCAGGGATCGATTTATTGCGTCTAGACGAGACGCGATAAATCGATCCCCGATAGGTCAATTACTACCTGCTGATCCGGCGGGTAGTGAAGACATACCTTTAGACAAGCTTTCGAGCGACATACAGCTCTCCTTCAGGTTCACCTCATCTCTCTAATATCCTGGGACCAACACAGCTACAACAACCCTGCAAAGAACTTGTAACTGTCTGGTAGCCCCATCACATGCTGCAGAAATGAAATTTTCATTAAAACAAAGAGTCTTTGTCCTTGGCTGAAAATATCCTTCCAAATAAGGGCAGATGCTGTCCTCATAAGATGGCCAATAGACAGGCTGACGCAATGGGTGTGAATCATCCATCAATTTAGTGGGGTTTTAATTCTGAAGCATAGAGAGGACATTGTAAAGAGGTTCACTGCTGATCCTTTTAGCCGGAATGTCTGCTCTGAAATTGTGGGTGGAGCCTGAACAGAGTGCAGGCCCTTTTCTGAAACCTACTGGAAATAGTGGATACTGTTGTCATTGGATAAAACACTCTGAGGTAACATTTCAGCGTGATCCACAGTGGGAGGACATGTAGTTTTTGCATGTGGCTTCTTATTTGACTTTAATTCAGGATGAAGTCACCATTAGCATGTAGGTCTCTCTGTGACTACTGTAGTTTCAACTGTAATTTGAGAGAACACAAAACAAAGCTGTGCCTAGTTCTGAATAGGGTGTCCAGATGTCCCGATTTTATAGCGACAGTCCCAATTTTGGGGTCTTTTTCTTATATAGACTCCTATTGCCCCCTACTCCCTGACCTGATTTTTCACACTTGCTGTCTGGTCATCCTAGTTCTGAGTGCCACACTTTAATAATGATAAAGACAAACCAGCGAGAGTACAGAGGAGAGTAACAAAAATAAGAGGTTTAAAAAACCTGACCTTTGAGGAAAGGTTAAAAAAAACTGGGCCCTGAGAAAAGAAGATTGAGGCATGGACCTGATGAGTCTTCAAATATGTTAAAGGGCTGTTATAAACAGCGTAGTGATCAATGGTTTTCCATGTCCACTGAAGGTAGGACAAGAAGTAATCAGCAGCAAGGGAGATTTAGGTTAAATATTATGAAAAACTTTGTAACCATAAGGATAGTTAAGCATTAGGATAGACTTCCCAGGGAGGCTGTGGAATCCCAGTGATTGGAGCTTTTTAAGAACAAGTTAGACAAACACATGTCAGGGATAGTCTAGGAACACTTGGTTCTGCCTCAGTGTGGAGGGTTGGACTAGATGACCTCTCAAGGTACCTTCCAGTCCTACATTTGTATGATTCTATTAAAATAGACAGGGACCAAGGGTATTTTAAATATTTTGTATTCCTTTTAATCAAAATTCAGACTTTTTTTTTCCCACAGGGCCAACTCATGAATATTTGAAAACCCAAAGAGAAAGTGCAGGCAGGATGTCTCAAGAATGATGAAAAGATCGAAATTACAGCTCACTGAAGTCCTATTACTTGTCATCAGGCTTCATTCTGATAGCAATCTTATTTTCCAAAGCAATTTTTCTGAATTATGTATAAACGCTCTACATTTCTTTAATATATATGTTCAGCAACTAACTACAGTGGTTAACTGAGAGTCTACTTACGAATTACAAGCAAACAATAAAATGATGGAATCAAGATCCAGCTGTTAGAGGGTTTCTACAGATGGAAAGAATGGTCTTGTGGCAAAAAGCAAAGGACTGGCAGTCGGGAGAACCTATGTGACTTTGGGTAAGTCACCAAAGCTTTGTGTATGCTAAGAAATGTACCTACTTCTGACAGCACATGTCACCAGTGGGTGCAGCTGAACCCAAAGTGCAAATTAACTGCAAGTGTAGACAGAAATTGTAGTTGAGCTTTGCACACCATTGTTACTATTTAAAGGTTGCATGAAGGTGTCAGTGCATGCACTGGTGTTTGTATCTGTACAAGTGTACGTGGAAAGGTGTAGATGCAGTTTAGTCCATGCACAAGTGGAGGTGGCCCATTGAAGATCTACGCCAATAGGTTTTTCCCATCTCTAAACTCTCTGGGTGAAATCCTAACTCTATTGAAGTCAATGGCAGAACTCCTACCACCTTCAGCAGGGACAGGATTAATATAAATTACAAATAGTGAGTATCCATAATCCTGAGCCATACTTCATAGTTGGCAGGTGGAAACTGAACTTTAGTATTGATATTATCATTTAATATTTATATTATGATAGCACATGGAGGCAACAACTAGATCAGGTCCCCATTATGCTAAATCCTATACAAACATAGAAGGAATGACAGTCCCTGCCTCAAAGAGTTTACAGTCTAAAAGTTTCCGCACACACCCAACTCTGATTTGCAGAAGAAACACATTCCATACCAATGGGAAACCAGCCTCAAGGGTGAGAATTTTGGATCTAGTCTATCTTTGCATGGCATTGTTCTTCATATGAAAATACAGAGATCATCCATTAAGTGATCTCATTCCAGAACATTAAGTAAGGGCGAGGGACATTTTAGAGGTTGCACAATTTCCCCTTCCCCTGTTGCCATTGGTTATTGCCATGTTATGTTCCTTCTCAGGGAGGCTTCCAGCAAACAGCATTTTGCATAAATGACCTATCATGCTATGGAATAATCTCCCATGGGTGATGATTGGAGCCCCATTACATGAGTGTTTGGGAGATGAATTGGCTTACATGCTGTAGGGAATGATCTTGCATTGGCTAGCCATAGCTGTTCTTTTCTATCCCTAGCTTAAATAATACTCCCTTTGTGCTTAGGCAAAATTGGCTATTGGCATTCCTCCATCTGCCTCACCTAGGCTGTATTTAATCCACAGCCTCGGGCTCTCCCTGTTCTTCTGAATTCCAGAGGAAGGGGAGAGAAGAAACACCTTCCCCAGTGGATATGAGAGCAATGAATCCAGCTGGTGCTGGAACTTTCTTACCCCCCGCCCCACCGACAATGACAGCTGGGATGGGCTAACCCCTCTTCTACCAGGACCCTTTTGGAAGGTCTGGTGCCTGGCTGTTCACCTTCTCTCTCTGGATTTTCAGAAGAGAAGACAACTGTCCCACTCCCCCGGTCTTGCTACTTTGTGGGTTGGAAAGTTAGATCCACTCCCCTCTTCCCCAAAAGCCATGTGGGGAAGTATCGGTACCCTGTAACAGTGGAGCCTGCCTGCCATCTGAGTCAATCCAGAGTGCAGTGGGGTACTGTGAAATCCCAGACAACACCTCTACATCGAGTGAGAATCCTAAAGTATCAATCCATATGGAACATCTTTCAACATCTATAAACATACACCCCACCCCAGAAATGGTAGTAAATTTGGCACCCTCTTTGGCAGCCCAAACAATAGATCTTAGGAACTGGATGGGCCCCTTTTCTGCCCATACTGTGTCTGTGCTACTTCCAGCTCCAGTGCTTCCTCTCCAACGCCTTTCAGCAGCAACGTATTTTAACAAGGTAGCTGCTGTGGCATAGGAGTTGATGCTGGATTGTGTCCGAATGAGACTACACACTTATTATCTGATCCTGCTTCTATTACAGTGAAAGGCAAAACTCTCACTGACTACCGCGCAAGCAGGATTGGGCCGTGAATCTTGTGCCCTACTGCCAGGCAGTCGATTGAGTGACGTAGTAGGTGACTCTTAGCTTGAACCAGCCCGGTAGAGTAAGTCAGACAACTTGTTTCTAAATCAAGTGCTTGTTGTCAATAATAGGCCTGTCTTGCAGACTCACAGAGCATGTGACTTAAGGAGCTGCATCCAGTAAATGAAACATTGGCCACTCTTCTGAATCAGGCACTCTTCTGTACAGCTGTACTAAAAGCAGATTGGTCATTTTATCTTCCTCCGACTCCCCATTACTAAAGGCAACAGAACCCTCTCAGTTATGCATGATTAACCAGTTAACCAGGCAGCTTTAGGAAATATGGCTGTCCAGCCATTTCACTAACCACAGAGCCATTTGGAACAGCTCTAACTACAATTAAATGTTCCACTTGTTTGCATTTTTTTATATGTTGCTGAGCATTTTCTGTGCTCCTACTAACTTCCCAATAAAGCAGGGCGTAAAAGTTACTGGTGCATTGTGCTGGAGATAAATTGTTATTTGAGATGCAGTATTTACGGGGGGGAAATAAAATGCATTGTGTTGTAGATGGACTATAAATGTGATGTGAAATGAATCAATGGTCTGCTGTATCGGAGTACACTACTTGTGAGATAGCCTCGATTTTATCTGCTCAGCTGCCGATTACGATGGACTGTTTATCATTTTTATAGTCCTATTATGTATCAGTGTTCATATTGCAAAAGACAAAGTACCACCCAGCCTTCCATTGTTCGAGGGTGTCTGAAAAACAGCGTGAAACAGCAAACTGGTAATTACTGTTGATACAATACAAACTGCTTTATCGGCTTGCTTTCTTAGAACATTCATTGTATACTAATAATGCTTTGCTCTCCTACGGCAGCCAGCACTTCCAAACCAAGATCTCAGAGTACTTTACAGACATTAACTAATTTTGCCTTATGACAGGTAGACATTATTCCATTTTACAGAGGAGAAAACTGAGGCACAGAGAAATTTAAATGATTTGTCCCCAAAATCACATTGGAAATCTACAGCACAGCCAGGAATACAGTCCTTATACTATTCCCTTATCATGTGGCTTAACCACCTGTTCATCTTTTCTTTGTTCTTGCAGAGCTTGTTATAGTCGGTGGTGGTGCTTTGCTTAGTCTGAGAGAAACAATTTCTCCTCCCTAGCTCACTGACATGCTTTGAACATGTGAAGTGAGAAATGCTGGGAGAATTCATGTTGAAATAAACTCCTGGTGGTGAGTTTCTTTCCACCTTTTCATAGCACGACAGCATTCAGCCACCTGGTCCTTCTTAGATACACTCCAGAAATTTCTGTGCCATTTCCCACAGTACTTCAAAAAGTGATGCTGATTTTCATTCCTGGTGTTTGAAACAGACCCCGTCACAAATGAGTGAGCAAATCTTCTGAAGTAGAAGACTAAAGAGAGAGATTTAGAAGCAACCCATTCACATCCCCCATAGACAACTAATCTTGATTAACAGGTTTTGACTTTAGCTTGAGAAATACAGCAAATGTGTTTTTTTTTTCAGGAATATTTAGTTTGATTCATGAAGGGCAGGGATATTCACTATCAACAAAAATGGGTGAGAACTGGAATAAGGCTGACAGCCTTTAGAACATATTGTCCTGCAATCATGTCAATGTGTGCAGCTAACTCAGCCATGGGAGGTGCTTATGGGGTCTGCAGCAGGGGCGTCGGAATGGGGGTGGCCAAGAGGCCGTGGCCCGTCCACTTTTTGTCATGGCCCAGCCTCCAGCCCCTTCTCTTCCCCCGGAGGCCATGTCCCCTGGCCAGGCTGGAAGCTGGAGTCTGGCCAGAGTCTGGTCTGGGGAACCTGGGCATCTGTGGTGAATCACGGACCCTCCACCTGCCCTGGGTGGGGGACCCGGAAGGCGGGGACACCGGCTGGGGGCTGCTCTCGAGGCCCCCGCATCCCAGGCAGGTGGAGGGGCCCAGGATCCCTGGCCTGCTCTGACTTCTGGCTTGGTCAGGGGGCGGGGCCTCAGGGGAAGCGGATAGGCAGGGGTGGGGCCATGGAGGGGGAGGGGCCTCCTGCCCCTCCACTTTTAGGAAAAATCCATCACCCCAGTCTGTAGGTATAAGAGTTCTGGATGAGATCCAATGGCCATGTGTTAGCCAGACTTTCAGAGGAGATTCCATTTTGTATCGACACCGCCTTGCTTAGAAAACATTTAGATGAGTTCAGATGTTTTGCTAACACCATATGCACCATCCTTTTTTGTGGGAAAGTGACTGCAGTGTATTTCCTTGCCAAAGAAGTGTTTGCAATTCAGTACTATGTATTTGTGTTGCCCTGTGACCAACCACCATTGTACGTTACTCTGTGGCTTAGAAATCAGCTTCACAGCCTGTCAGCTACATGAGTAAATCATAGTGATTAAAACTGAAACACCTGGGGTTGTTTGGAAAGCACAGTTCTTTGAAGCAAGAACAAAATGGCTAAGAGGGAAAGCTGAACTGAGACTAATGGCAATGGGCCAGATCCTCAGTTGGTTGATATGGGTGCAGGTTTACTGACTTCAATGGAGATATGCTGATTTACTCCAGGTAAGGGATCTGGCTTCTTCTTGTGCTCATTTGACTCAATTATCCATTATGCATCAGGATAAGGGACTGGTTGTGCCGGGCACCGTGCAGACATATGGTAAGATACAATCCCTGCCCTAAAGAACTTAGTTATGTTTTAGGATCAGACTCTACAAGTACCTTCATGTTGTCTCCCAGGCTGCCCCTCATGCATAAGCGGAAAACTCCCTGTAAACATCCACAAAGTTGCCTCACTTCCCTCCTTACAACTCTCCTCTGCCGTAATGCCCACTAAAAACTCAACAGTCGGTAGGCTGCTGATGTGCTGAGACCTGGGGTGAAAGTAACATTCAACACTTACCGGTACCAGCAGCCACTTTTTACCGGTACGCCATACCGTCCTGTACCAGCTTACTTTCACCCCTGACTGAGACCACAGCCTGCCATGTTGAGCAGTATTGTCTCCTTATTATTTTGTGCTCCTCCATTTGTCTGTCTATCCACCTGGTGCCTCAACTTATACTTCCACCGTAAGCTCTTTGGGATAGGGACACGTGTTTTGTTCTGGCTGTACAGTGCCTAGCATAATGGTCCATGACTGGGGCTCTACTGCAAGACAAATAATTAATAATAATGACTCCAAGTGGGTGTAATACACAACAGAAAGGCATGGTGGGAAGTTAACACATGTCGGAGTAAGCAGTTATATAGGCTAACTACATATAAGATGAGGGTTTGAGTCATTGAAAAGATTTTTGTTTGTTTTAAATTATAGCATATTACTAAGCAAACAAAATGGGTATTAGCAATCCACACAAGCTATCTACCTAGCCTTTACTGAATGGAAATTTCCTATAAATGGTTTGGTAAAAGTAGCCCTGAGGAGGGATTTGAAGGAGGGCAGGGTAGTGGTTTCACAAACTAAACAAGGAAGGACATTTTATAAGGGCTGGCATACAACAGTGGTTCCAGCCAATGGAAGCTGCGGGAAGCGGTAGCCCGGCCCGCACCGCTTCCCGCAGCTCCCATTGGCCGGGAACTGCGAACTGCGGCCACTGGGAGCTGCGAGCGGCCGTACTTGCAGACGCTCAGGTAAACAAAGCATCTCGGGGCCCTCCAGGAGCTTACCCTGAACAAGCCACGAACTAAGTTTGGGAACCACTGGCATAGAAGAAAGCACAAAGATGTTTGACAGAGAAGTGGACCAATGGGTGGTTGAGGCTGGTGAAGTAGAAATACTTGGCAAGATACAAGAAGAGAGCTGTAGGAAGGGGCAGAGTTGTGAAGGGCCTCACAAGGTGAAAATAAGCAGCTTGAATATAATGTGATAGAGAAGATGGAGCCAATGGGAGGATTCAAACAGGAGAGTGACATGATTGGAGAAAGGGACATTTTAGACAATGTATTCTAGGGCCATTGAAAACTATAGCCTGTACTAGAGATATGACTGAGATGGCATTTTTCACTCTTAGCCCCTTTTGGGGCATGTGTACCTTCATGATGACACTCTAATCATTATTCTTATTTTGCAGAAAATTCTAATATGGTGTTTTTTGGCTTTTTGAGATATCCGCATTTAGGGGGGAAAGGTGGAAGGGAGGGAGGGTTACCCACTAAGCCATTTTAGGAAGATCTTCTTGGACTCCTATGTTTCAGAAATGGCTTCTTTTTGATTAAAAATTCTGTTTTTCCACAGATACAGCCCAAACCCAGGAAAGGGTCTGGTAGGCCTAGTCAGCTTAGCGGTAGGCCCATAGACTGTAAGCACAATACATGTATCCGCCCTCTCAGGAATCAGGGCCTGCAGCAGAGCCAGTCTCAGGGCAACAAGTGCAGCTGGCCTGCAGAAGGCTGCCTGATTAGCTGCTACACCACCTGACTAATGGGAAAAGTCCAGCAGCAGCAGCAGCTCGATGGCTATTCAAAGCATTTTTCCATGGCTGTGATAGCTCCTGTGCCTACGTGTTCCTAGCCTTGTTCCAGCCTCAGACCTAGCCCTGCTCCTCACTCTAGGTAACTTGAACAGGAGTACTTGTGGCTCATAGACTCATAGACTCTCAGGTCAGAAGGGACCATTATGATCATCTAGTCTGACCTCCCACATGATGCGGGCCACAAAAGCTGACCCACCCACTCCTGGAAGAATTCTCTCCCTTGACTCAGCTGTTGAAGTCCCCAAATCATGATTTAAAGACTTCAAATCGCTGAGAATCCTCCAGCAAGCGACCCCTGCCCCATGCTGCGGAGGAAGGTGAAAAACCTCCAGGGCCTCTGTCAATCTTCCCTGGAGGAAAATTCCTTCCCGACCCCAAATATGGCGATCAGCTGAACCCCGAGCATGCGGGCAAGATTTTCTAGCCAGACCCTCTGGAAAAAGTTCTCTGTAGTAACTTTTAATATCCCATTATTGACCATTGTTACTAATTACCAGCGAGGGCACGTTATTGACCTATTGACTAAAATCACTTTATCCCATCAAACCATCCCCTCCATAAACTTATCAAGCTTAATCTTAGAGACTAACAAATTTATTACAGCATAAGCTTTTGTGGGCTACAGCCCACTTCTTTGGATGCATATAGAATGGAACATATATTGAGGAGATATATATACACACATACAGAGAGCATGAACAGGTGGGAATTGTCTTACCAACTCTGAGAGGCCAATTAAGTAAGAGAAAAAAACTTTTGAAGTGATAATCAAGATAGCCCAGTACAGACAGTTTGATAAGAAGTGTGAGAATACTTACAAGGGGAGATAGATTCAATGTTTGTAATGGCTCAGCCATTCCCAGTCCTTATTCAATCCTGAGTTGATTGTATCTAGTTTGCATATCAATTCCAGCTCAGCAGTCTCTCGTTGGAGTCTGTTTTTGAAGTTTTTCTGTTGTAAGATAGCCACCCGCAGGTCTGTCATTGAATGGCCAGACAGGTTAAAGTGTTCTCCCACTGGTTTTTGAGTATTATGATTCCTAATGTCAGATTTGTGTCCATTAATTCTTTTGCGTAGGGACTATCCGGTTTGGCCAATGTACATGGCAGAGGGGCATTGCTGGCACATGATGGCATATATCACATTGGTAGATGTGCAGGTGAACGAGCCCCTGATGGTATGGCTGATGTGATTAGGTCCTATGATGATGTCACTTGAATAGATATGTGGACAGAGTTGGCATCGGGCTTTGTTACAAGGATAGGTTCCTGGGTCAGTGTTTTTGTTCAGTGATGTGTGGTTGCTGGTGAGTATTTGCCTTAGGTTGTGGGGTTGTCTGTAAGCGAGGACAGGTCTGTCTCCCAAGATCTGTGAGAGTAAAGGATCATCTTTGAGGATAGGTTGTAGATCTCTGATGATGCGCTGGAGAGGTTTTAGTTGGGGGCTGAAGGTGACAGCTAGTGGTGTTCTGTTATTTTCCAGGTAACTTGGCTCTGACTGTCAGCTCTGACCCTTGGCTTTGGCATCTGGCCTCTGACCCTGAGCACCTATTCCTGGCTTCTGACTCCTGCTCCAACTATTGACACAACTGCCCACATCCAAG
Organism: Trachemys scripta elegans; assembly: GCF_013100865.1. Taxonomy (NCBI): domain Eukaryota; kingdom Metazoa; phylum Chordata; order Testudines; family Emydidae; genus Trachemys; species Trachemys scripta. Next base: position 117,365,109 of record NC_048304.1, read on the forward strand.
TCTCTGACAAGCCCCATCATGGAAGTACTCCAGAGGGGAACAAAATCAGCATTGCCCCTACCAAAATGTCAGCCATGAGAGGCAGATTTTTAGCTTCGGCCTCCAATGTTAAAAGAGTTCTTGGCATTGGAACCATGGACATTCTGAGGCCTGAGGAGCAACTGTTACCCTGGTAAGTTATATATATGAGAGGTGGTCAAACACTTTCAGTCAAAAAATACCCCAGTCAAAAAATGGTTCATCCAAGATGGCTTTTTTGACAGGAAAATATAGTTTTCTTTTCAATGATTTTTCTTTATGGGAAATTTCAACTCAACACATGCATTGTCATGTCATTTCATTGCAAATTGAAATTCGCATTGTATTTTAGTTTGACAGCACAAAAGTTAAATTATGAATCTTAGGAGGGTTTGCCACTGAATTCAATTGAATAGATGATTTCTAGGGTTCCTCTTGTCCCCCTTGTTCTACTCTAACTTTTCCAAAGCTGGAGAAATGTTTAGAATTTACAAGAATGGCAATAGGAAAAAATGGCAGCAGGAGGAAAAAGGGGAAAGGGAACTAGACCTTCATTCTATTATATGAAGTGGGAAAACAGGAAGAAAGACAGGAAAAGCAGAAGTAGAAAGGTTTATTACTAGAAGCAGGAAGTCCTCACTACTGGCTCTGCCCTTTGACCCTTTGTAGCATTTCTCACACTTCCTCTGAATGAGTAGAACTAATACTGATAAAAAGTAAACTGAAGATGAACTTGGGTTTCCAAGGAGCCCGAGTATTTCAGACTGGATTCTCAGACCGTTAAGCCAATGCCTCTGGCCCATCCAGGCAGACTGAATTATGTGGCTAAATGTGTTAAGGAAAACTACTTTATTACTCCCTGAGCTGAGAACCTGTAACTAGTTTTGGTACAAAGGAAGAACTGCTGTTCTCTACTGGCATGATCTTGCTATGTGTTCAACCCTTGACAGGGCCGGTGGTGGCATTTTTACAAAGGGACCCTGATTCTTCTAATTAAATGTTAATAGTTCATTTCTTATTTCTCTAAAGACTGAATTGGCAAATTTCCTGGGTTATACACCTGCCTGTCTCAGGAGGACTAAATGTACTCACAGTGGGTGGACTAACTCAAGCTCCTACTAGAAAACATCTGTGGGTGGTTTTTCAGTCCAGCTGCTAGCTAATTTATGTCATGTTCTGCAGATAAATCAAGCACTGAAACAAGTGGGCTCCTAAGCCTGTTACAGAAAAGACTGATTATAATAATTACTGTCAATGTGAATATGGAATGTCTCACAAATTCCAATGGATACACCTGTGCACCACGCACTGGCTACCAGATGCTGATAACTGCAGAGCATTTTAGCCAAGCTGTCATTGCCGAGCAGTCTACTAACGAAACCTTAGAAAAAAGCACCTCAGGGGCATTATGAATGAGTCCATATAGAGCGGGAGGTTACCTTGCAGAGGACAAAACTGCCACATCTTGAGCACAGCAGGTGACAAAGCTAGCAAAGCCGAGTTGAGTAGCTGTGATTCAGCTAAACTAACCAAAACCCTTTCCTTTCTTAGCATGGAAGAAGAGCCCTGGGGGGTTAGTTTCAGGTTTCAGCTAAGAGCTCTCACTCTTCTCCTTCAAATCCCTCTTCAAAACTCGTTTCTTTTGCCTTGGTTTCCATCACTTCAGCTTCTTCCTTTCTGGAGTAGGCAGCATACGTCAATGTTGCTTGTAGGTACCACTAGCACTGGGATATCATTAGACAACGTAACAGTAAGTCAGCCCGCACTAGAGCACATGGGAGGCAGCATGCAGCTGCCCGGAGAAGTACACATCCACCAATTCAGAGGACTAATCTACAAGCAAAAAAAAACAATGGGTGGAGTTCCACCGTCCGGGGACAGTGCCTCCTAGGATGCTGTCCCTGGATTCTAGTAGCCAGTCCTAATAAATGCCTGATAAATTTGGTGCACATCTTGAACCCCCCACTGGCTTCTAGAAGACTCTCCCTCTGCCCACTGCCCTCCTAGCTGTGATGGGGTATGAAGTGGCGCTCACCTTCTCTGCCTCCCCCAGAAAGCTTCTGGCTGTAGCAGAACAAAAGAGCCTTATTTTTTAATCACTTAAAGTTGCCAACGGGGTTCTGAATAACAGCAGTGAAAAATACCAAGACTCTGGTCAAGCTTTCGCTTCGTGGCAGCTTGGCAAAGTTGTGAGAGCCACAGAAGGATCAGGAATATAGGAAGAGAGCACTGCACGGGCAGATTCTCCCATTCCAAAAGCACAGTCTCTGACCCGTAAAGTGCATAAGAATCCGAGCTGCGCTGGATACTTCAGCAATGGGGGAGGAAGAGCATATAAGTAGATATACCTCTTTGTCCTATTTAAGAGTATGGGGCCTATTGCCCAGTTGATCAGCTCTGATTCTCTATATGTACAGAGCAATGGTGCAATATGCTAACCAAGTTCATTTGCTTTGAAATGAAATGTACTCCACAGCTGCCCATGGCACATCTGCAGATCTCAAGAACGGCTATTTGCTCTGCTTAGTTACTTTCCTTTGGTCTTCAAAGCACAGAACTTTAATAGGCCACAAAATCTGTTCTCTGATCTGTTTGTGCTTGCAGCTTCCATATTCCTGGCAGTACGTTCACCAAGGAAAACAGACCCCCAAAAGCTGTGAAGGTGCATTGAGGACGCTTGCAAGGTGTACATGTCTGATGCTAGGTGGGGAGGGATAGCTCAGTGGTTTGAGTATTAGCCTACTAAGCCTAGGGTTGTGAGTTCAATCCTTGAGGGGGCTACTTAGGGATCTGGGCCAAAATCAGTACTTGGTTTTGCTAGTGAAGGCAGGGGGCTGGACTCAATGACCATTCAGGGTCCCTTCCAGTTCTATGAGATAGGTATATCTCCATATATTATGCTCCATTAGTATTAGCTGCTACTGCAGCTCCAACACACAAGCAATATCCCCAGACTTTGCCATTAATCATTTCCGCAGTTAAGAACACTATTTTAATTTCTTCTATCCCTCTGGAGATGCTAAACCAGCAAGTCCCTTAAAAGGGAAATAATATTGCTGCATCTACATCTAGTTAAAGCTAACTGAAGGGTGATGCATATAAACACCTTATTTAGAGAAAATTCCAGCATAAAAAGTTGACAAGCAAGAAAAAGCAATTGAAAAGTATAATTTACCAGGATATGAATGCTGAGAAATCCTTGAGATGTAGCATCTTGTTTCTAATGATGTCTCAAACGCAGATGCAGCTCTAGGAACATTTAATTATGTTTCAAGCAGCCAAAGCAAAGACTGCAATATTTAAAATGAGATCATAACCAGCTATGACTGTACATTCAAACACAGCTTTCTCCACCCATACCCATATCCTCTTCATCTTCCACTTAATTACTAAGTAGGCTAAAATATATGAGCTATACAAGAATTTTGCATCATGCCTCCTATACTCAAGGTCTTGTACAACTCATACTAACTACATCTCAGCTCTCAATTCCTCCAATTTCCTGTCTTGTTGATGCTTCTTCCAAGACTTGTGAGTGCCCCGTGTGTGTGTCTGTCTCACAATCTTGCCCTAGTTTCCTCTTTGATCTTCATCTCTGCCCCTGCTTGGTCCAGGAACCCCATCCCTTTCCTTGCATGTCAAATGATCTCCCTTTCCTCTTTCAGAACATACCTTAACACTTAATCAGAAAATGCCAATTTATCAAAACTGAAACTTCTTGTGGGAATTCATTTTGATCAATTTCTCTTTTCAATTTTTTTTTAAAGATTTCAAAGTTGTTGAAAAGACTTATATTTACATTTTCCAAATAAAGTTTCCTTTATTTTTGTTTGTTTGAAACAACCTTGTTTTGACATGTAAGTTAGTTAACAAAAATGAAGAAGAAAAAAAAAGTTAATCAAAACAAAACCTTTTGGGAAGTATTGTAATGAAATGTTTCAATTGACCCAAATCAAAAGTTTTTTGGATTTCTGGTTTGTGAAAATTTGAGATTTTGAGTCTCAAATTCCTTAGGATTTATGGGGCCCTATGCAGTATTAGTAAACTCGTGCCCCAGTGCCTGATGGCAGCCCAGTCTCGCATGTGTATTTTAGATAAGGGTGGTCTTTTGAAGAATTTATTTTCCAAACTATATGCCTGAAGATTCAAGCATTTAAGGCTAAAGATGATTGTGCATCTAAAAATCTATGCAAGGATTTTTTAGAGACGTGATTTTATAATCTTCAGCAACACACTAATGAAATATTTTTAAAGCAAATTTTAAACTAAGGTCCTGTAGACTGACATGTTCTGAGTAAATATTGCAGTTATGCACAACTGTTTTTGTCAGTAAATTCAGAAGCTGACAGTATATACCTGGGGGTTGGCAAATGCCTGATAAATGGCTTCATTACCACTTGAATGGCTCTTTAACAGTTTCAATGTTGTGCTAATAGGTCTGGCAGGCTGGAAGGCTTTTTCACTTTTAAGTTACTAGATCCCTCCGGAAGAAGATTCACCAGGTTGCAGCACCCAGCTGTGGTGGGAGCCTGCAGGAAGGGTCAGAACAGGGATAGGAAGAGGCGGAAGAGTAGACACTAAGACCCAGGGGTGCCCCACATTTTCGGGTGCCCTATGCAGCTGCGTATGATGCGTATGCCTAAGGACGGCCCTGACAATAATCCTTGTGGATGGGATTCAGGGGATCTGGGTTTTGTCCTCAACTCTGTGACGGACTTGTTGTGTGGTCTTGGGTGAGTCACTTAACTTTTCTTTGGCTCAGTTTCTTCAGCAGTAAAATGGGGATATTATATACCTCATATATGGGCAATTCAAGAGTTGTTGTAAAGTGCTTTTAGATCCTTGGATGGCAGATCATGTAGCTGCAAAGTGTTCTAATTTATCCATTCTTTTTCAGAACTGTAGCAGTTGAAATTTGCTCTTCCAGTATCGCTATAAAATTTGTGTCTAATTTTAGGGTCCTCTCAGTTGCTCAATGTCCTTAATTGCTGATTTCAGTGAGAGTTGAGGGCACTCAGCGCTTTACATGATCAGACTCTAACTTAAACGCTGGTGTGTCATGGTTCAGTGAAGTTACCTATGCCTGATCTAGTATCTGGCCATCTCTAATGACGCAGCTTTTGGTGTCACAAACACCATAATAGATTTTACATCCAGAATACATTCGTATTTTGCTTTTTTCTTTTTTTTTTTTGGATTGTGTCAGGGCAAATGAATCTAGGGGCAAATTGGAAAATTTCCTCTTGTGGTGTTTTCACACAAACAAATATAAATTTCAAACAAAAATTACCATTTTCTGATGAATGAATTTTTAAAAATACTACTCAATCTCATCATTTAAAAAAGAGAGAGTTCATGGCTTTGTCACATCAAACTCTGAGCCTGAAAATAAGCAACATTTGCATAAAAATGCTAGATGAGGGGAACAGATTAAAGCTTTGCAGTTAGTCAATTGCATAGGCGCCAACTTTCTCTGGCGCCGGTGGGTGCCCACGCCGCCCTGCCCCCTCCCTGCCCCTATTGGATCCCTTCCCCAAATCCCGGCCCCGCCTCTTCCCCCAGCGCGCCACATTCCCCCTCCTCCCCCCTCCCTCCCTGCCCCACGAATCAGCTGTTTCGTGGCGCAAGTGCTGGGAGGGAGGAGAAGCAGGACGCGGCGGTGCGCTCGTGGAAGAGGTGGAGGTAAGCTGGAGCTGGGGGGGTGGGGCGGGGAGCTGCCAGTGGGTGCTGAGCACCCACCAATTTTTTTCCATGGGTGCTCCAGCCCCAGAGCACCCACGAAGTCGGCACCAATGAGCCAGTGCCTGTTCTTGTTTTGTGATAATTATAAATAGAACTGGTTTGTAGAAACTTAAACAGGCCCACACATTCTGTTGGAATATGAGATTCTGTTGAAATCTGGTCAATTTGGCTGGAATTTCGTTGGGGGAAAAAAACAGGACTGGGTGGCATTCCAATAATGTTGAAAGGTCCCGTTTTGACATTTTCAGAAGAGGAGGTTTCGATTTTTCATTTGAAATGACTTTCTGTTTGGATTTTTTTAATGTATTACATAGCATAATACAAAATTGTACAGTCAAAATGAAAATAAAAACCAATATTCCGATGGTCAAAACAAAAGTGTTTGGGACTCCTAACGAAAAAAAATATAAAATTATCTTTTGGAGAATTTCAAAACTGAGGTTTTGTTCCTATTTCTCAGAGTGATGCCAAATTTTGAAATCTCAAAATCCTTCATGAAACAAAACTCCCATTCGCCACACAGATCTAATCACAAGCTATGCCAGCTTTGCCTTTAGGGGAAGGGGGATTGACAGGAATCCATATCTGGTAGGAGTGTGGGTGAGTGTGACCATTCATATCTCATACACTTAGGGCTGGTCCACACTAAGCCCTCAGTTCGAACTAAGATACGCAACTTCAGCTACGTGAATAACGTAGCTGAAGTCGAAGTATCTTAGTTCGAACTTAAAGGTACTTACCGCGGGTCCACACACGGCAGGCAGGCTCCCCTGTCGACTCTGCCTACTCCTCTCGCAGAGCAGGATTACCGGCGTTGACGGCGAGCACTTCCGGGATCAATTTATCGAGTCTAGACAAGACGCGATAAATCGATCCCAGAAGATCGATTGCTTGCCGCCGAACCACTGGGTAAGTAAAGACGTACCCTTAGAGTAGATAGCAGTTAGTTGCACCGATTTCATATCAGCCCTGTAGCTGGGATATGGGCATGAGGGGTCAGGGGAACACTTCATGATAAGAAAGGCAGTTGACCTTTCCTTCAGAAATTAATGCACTTAGTGAAGAATGCAGTCCATCAGAAGCCTTTATTTTTTACTTTATTTTTATGAAATAAACATTCAAAGATTCAGAAATATAAGAGTATAAAACTTAACATCGAAGTGCTGTGTCACGTAAAGACTGTTCATGAAACCAAAGTTGAAGTCTTCTTGGAGAGTGGCTTCTGAATTCCTCCACAAGGACATCCAGGTTCAGTTTTCAAATCAAATCACTTTCATAGGTCAGAAGAATTAGGTTTCTCTTTCCGTCATGAGTCATGCTCATCTTATGGTGTGATAAAATTCTTTTCAAACAAGAATCTGAATTCTCACAACCTGAAGTTGATGCTCCAAACAAGGCCACTATAGGTATAGCAAAAATACATGGGAAAGCCTCCTTTAATTCCTTAGAAGCACCTAGAACTTCTGCAAATTCTTTGCAATTTTTGTTCTCTATCAGTGGTTTAAATACAACCATTTCAACTTTCACCTTCTCAGTCTCTAGTCCAAACAAGTCAGTTAATCAAAGCACATGGTGATTCCAGTTTCAAGACGTCTGAAGGGCTGGTGGAATAGATTGCTGACAAGCTTTTGTGTAACTTGGAATTCTTCTCAGAAAATTGCCTTTGCAATTCACAACTGGTTTCATCCATCAATTCATGATCAGTCTGGGACCACTGATGCTCAATTACATTTTGGAATCCTGTTTAAGTGCTCAGTGACTATGGAATCTTGAAATTTTGGGGGCAATACTTTAGCTTTTTTGGAGGCACATCTTAATACCAATGTTTCATCACATGCATCTTTCAAAACAAGGTGCGTGGATGAAATCTGAGGGGAAAAAGTCTTCAAATGTCTCTCTTTTGTTGAAGTTCTTCTCAGGCAACAGTATTCAATTCAACTCCTATAGCAAAGTGCATTAGTTCCTTTTGAAAGTAACTGTTGACAGGAGCAAAAACTTTCAAAAACATTCTCATAACCTGAGCTAAGAACAAGAATTTGGATGATTCCATAACTTCCAACAGCCCTTTTGCTTCAATGGATAGGCCGCCATGTCCATTCGCAAAGTTTGACAGAATAGCCTGAATCTCTTCCAAATTACTGAGGATTATTTCCATGGTTTCCAGGTGATCAAACCCTCTTGTTTCTATAAGACCCTTGCAGGTGCTGGCCATTGTACAACACACTCAATTGATGCATGCATGCAAAAAAAAAAAAAAAAAAAGTGTTAAACTTACAATTTGAGAATTTCTCAAGCACATGAGTAACCACAGGATGTAACTGTTTTTTCAAGTAGTGCATGCAAGGTATTTGCTTGTTTAATTTCTGTAGGAAAAGGATTTGTACACCTCCTTTGCACCTTGACAGAATTTTGATACAATCAAAGCAAGATTATGAAATATTTTGAGGGTCGAGACCCAGTTCATGAAAGTCTTTCAAAATGTGTTGTGTTTTAGCTTCAGCAGTGAGACCATGCAATTGGGCTACTCCACTAAGACTCTCCTTGCCTTTGCCATGAACAGAGTAGTGTCAAACATACATTCACAGCATCCCTTGTCAAGTTCTTCTGCCTGAAATGTGACACTAATCATCATTTTTCTGAATATCGTCAACAATATCTTTCAAAACCTTCTTCTTGATATCAATTATTTCATTCTGAATTTCAGCAGAAGTGAACTTTGCGGATTTTTTTATGCTTTTCAGAACATCTTTGAATTTTGGATTTTGTCCTGCAGTAAACTTAAGTATGTTGATGAAAATTCCTGATGAATTGTTCAGAATAAGGTCTAAGTCTTTGAAGTTTGATATCTTGATCTCCTCTGAGACAAGTCATTTATCACAGCAAACTGGATAATGTTTGCCAAGGTTCTTAAATGGTACCTGTTTCTTCCAATATGTGAGGATGATACCAACGCAGCAATTGTGGTAACTGAAAAAAGGAAGTTATGATAAAATAAATATAATCAGATTAATAATTCTGTAATGTTATAGAGCAAATTGAAAGAAAAGGTTTTCGTATGCTGGAATCTACTACATCAAGTTTTGGAGCTTATCTCGAGTTAAGGGATTTAATGTTTACAGATGCTTTTAAAAGATTGTGTTTTCTCTCTCTCTCTCTCTCTCTCTCTCTCTCTCTCGGCATGGTGACTCATGGGTATTTAGGGTGGGGAAAATTTCCCCTTTCTTAGGCCTGGTCTACACTAGGAAATTCGGTCAGGATAGCTGTGTCACTCAGGGGTGTGAAAAAGCCACATCTTAACCTCCAGTGTAGACAGTGCTAGGTCGCTGGGAGAATTCTCCCATGGACCTAGCTACCACCTCTTGGGGAGGTGGATTACCTAAGGGCATGGCTACACTGGAAACTTCAAAGCGCTGTCGCGGGAACGCTCCCCCGGCAGCGCTTTGAAGTGCGAGTGTGGTCGTGCGCGAGCGCTGGAAGAGAGCTCACCCAGCGCTCCTGGTTATCCACCTCCACGAGGGGATTAGCTCCGAGTGCTGGAAGCGCGGCTCCCAGCGCTCGGAGCCTGTTTACATTAGCGCTTAAAGTGCTCAGACTTGCTGCGCTCAGGGGGGTGATTTTTCACCCCCCCAAGCCAGCAAGTTAGAGCGCTATAAAATGTAAGTGTAGCCAAGCCCTAAGCTGACTGGAGAACCTCTCCTGTTAGCATAAGTAGCGTCTTCTGAGGCCTTATCTACACAACACGATTAAGTCAACCTATGCTAGGTCGACGTACAACCACTTCAGTAATTACTGCCATTTTTCATGTCCACACTACCCTCTTTCTGCTGGTGGTGTGCATCCCCACCAGAACCACTTGCACTGACTTAACTAGGGTAATAGGGGGTGGCTGACAGCACCAGGCAGCAAAGCTCCCTCCAGCTGTGAGCTCCTCACAGAGTTGACAGGCAATGTAAACAATGCAATGTCTACACAGACATTGCGTTGCCCTAACTACATCAATCTAAGTGCTACGCCTCTCGTGGAGGTGGCGTTATTAGGTCAGTGTAGTGGGGACTTACATTGGCGGGAGCAACGCTGTCGTGTAGACACTTACAGAGTTAGGTCGACTTAAGCTGCCTTAAATACCCAGCTCCACAAGTCCACAACACTCTGCTCAGCGACTGAAATATGTATGGGATGGCCAGGGATATGGTGGATGAATGGCCAATGCGTCCATGCACAGCACACAAATCCACATGGGAAGGAAGCAAAGAATTCTCTGCTACCAGTTCCCTGTAGCACGTGCAGTCGAGCATTGCAGATAAGGTAGCTATCATGGGAAGACATGCTTGGGAAACTGCTAAGGTTGTTAGCCTGTCTAGTTCAGGGTAAAGATCCCTCAACCTCAGTACAGCAAGCCTATGACTGCAGCCTTTGCTCCTTGAAGCAGAGTTTGGGCCCATGGCCGCAATAAAGGTAATGAAATTTGAGCTGCCGATGCATCCTTTTAGAGGGAAGGGGCAACATTCCCTACTGGTCTGCTGGACCACTAGTGCTATGATTGTAATAATGATTTTTAAGATCCCAGGTTGGCCCTTGCAGTGCACATGAGCTGTTAGTGTTAGTGTTAACTGCTGCTTGGCTTGAACTTAGAAGTTACTTGCGGAAAATAAATATGCAAGAGAGTTTCCCTGTTAGTTATTTTTCTGATGATATTTCAGAACCTCCAAAACAACAACAACCAAGAGAATTAAGCACAGCCTCAAAAGAACCGAACAATATGATTTTCCCCATCAGCCTTGATGCCCTTGAAACAATCTAAATGTTTCATTGTCTGTGGGTGTTGCTGCCTGGGGTAATTGTTGCACTCCATTGTGATTGCATTTGGCGAGCCACTCTTGCCAGAGCACTTAGGTGCTTATGTACTGTACAGCGTTCCAGATTCAAGCTGATCAATCACACATGCACACAATGGGTGCAATTAAAAACCACTAATTTGTCAGGAATTATATCACACTGGGTAAAAAAACCAAGCAGAACAATAATCAGACAAAAGCGAAACCCCAGCCGTCCCAGACATCACCCTCAATCTTGGTAGACATAGGCACTGGCAGAGGAAGAACAAAATCCATATCTACAGGAAATCCGTATCTCAGAAAGCCCTCCCAACCATCACTGAGTGTTAACTTCAGGGACCGACTTCTGGAGCCTGCAGGTTGATCTTAAATGCCAAGAAGGGGGACAGTGAGAAGGGCAGTCTGAGGTGCTGATCCTTCAGGAAGCTCTACAGGTACGGACCTGAGCCCCTTTGACTTCCTTGGGTTCTGTGCAAGTGCCAGGGATCAACGTATCATGGCAGGATCATTTCTTCAGATGAAATCCTGGCCCCATTGAAATCAATGGGATTCTGCCATTGACTTCAATGCGGTCGGGATTTCACCTCCCATGGGTGGTGGCATTCCCAGATTTATGTAGCTCAGTCCAAGACTATTCGAAGCAGTGGGACTTGGCAGATACAGTGGAAGGAGGCCTGTTAGTGCAAAGCCCATCAAAACTGGATGATGAACATGGGAATGTAAACACAAGCTAAATAATTCAGCACCTACATTTCTCTGCTAATTAAAATTATAATTAAAATTGCTATTGATTTTTGCAATCATGAGTCAAGTAGGTACAAGGCAAAGTGTTTGCAATGGGATTTTATTAGTCAGTTCCGTGTGTTGAAATATGGCTGAGCGAACCAGCACGTAAACAACTGCTAATTAATCTGGTATCCTGATCAGCATCTGCATTTTCATAAAAATCCCAAGCAATGTAGTCATTGCTCCTGCAAGACCTCTCTCATTTAGAATGCACCCACAGTAAATGTTGTCTTGCATAATGAATTCTCTAAGCACGGTAAGAATCTGATCATAAATCAAGATGTTCAAGGCAAGTGATATTTTCCACAACAATCCGTTGAACATCCAGATAAATAAGAGATTATTTTGATTGCCTACATCTGGTGGTGGTGTATTAATTTAGGGGGAATGTATGGGCTAAAGGTGTTAATATAATCTAATCACTGCCCAACATTAAACAAGATTTGGGATTTGGTATCCAGGGAGATCAGCCTCTTTAGTACCATGCCAAACACACCACTAAAAATCCTTTTCAACTTTTTATTAAAGATACAGAAATGGAGAAACAGTTAAAATATTTGAAATGTAAAGTAGTAGGGCTCTCGTTTTAACAAGAGCCCTTGTTCATTGTCCCTTTAGCTAGAGAGAAATTTTAGAAGGAAATAACTGTTTGACAGTCTCTGAGATGGTATCTAAGACAATAACTGTCCTTTGGGGGGGGAATAGAGAAGGTTAACTGAGATGAGTTGGTAGATATACTATATTCCTACAAAACAGTCTTGGGCTTTGTTGGGGGAAGAAAGAGGTTGAAGAGAAGAAAGATGACCTTTCCTAAAATTGGTGGCTTTTGTATGGGATGAGCCCTCAGCATGATAACGCATGAGACTAGCCAAAGGGTAGGTAAGTGATCCCAATCATCATTGACCCCTTGAGAGCCTCAGAGGTACAGCATGCCTCCAGCCAAAGTGGTACTTATAGACCCCAAATGGATATGATGTAATCCTTGCCACACCATAGGAGATAATGAGCCAGATTGTCAGCTGGGGTAGCTCCACTGAAGAAGTAATTGTTTTCAGTGGTGCAGCATCAACTTATTCCAGCTGAGAATTTGGCCCAGTGGACCCTGTGTGTGAGCTGAGGGGAAATTAATTAAATGAATTCCCCCTACCCTCATTTTGGGGTTCCACTCAGCGCAGGGCATCACCATGTAGGGGAAGACATTTGTGGCATTTATACGGGGCTGAAGGGGGTTGGTTCTGTACAGAGTAGTGAGCCTGAACCCCAGCAGGTCCTGGGCCCTCTGTAATAGTTTCTGAAGGGGAGCACCAGGCCCTTTATATATGTGGGTTACCCACAAACCCATTACTCAAGTGGCAGCCATTTTGAGCAAACAGAATAATTTTCCAAAAAAGAAATGAAAAATAACTCTTCCAAGCATGGGGAGAATTTCAAGCTGATGTTTGGCCAGGGGGACCAGGGTTAACCAGCTTTTCTAGAAACTATTCCAGTAGAGAAGTCTGAAAGTCTGTTGGCATCACAACAGGGCACTGGTTCAGTACTGACTCTATAGCGCCTTCCAGTGAATCATTAATGCCACTTCCTGCAACACCTGCGGATCCCCTTGATCTCCCAGGTCCAATAGCTGGCCCAACCTTGCTTAGATTATGATATATAACAAAATCATGATCCGAAGTAATATGTGAAGACAGGTCCAGAGAAAAAGGGGGAAAGAAAATCCTGTTGGAAGTAATATTCAGAAAAAAAATATAGCAAAAAGCTCTCCTCCAGCCAAAGGCTCTATCCATGTTTTCTTAGGAAATCTGAAATGGGTGGACAGTAATGAAATTATTACTGGCCCTTGTGGAAAAGTATTTCCCTGGCAATTGACCTTTCATTGGAAAGGCAGAGGGAGAACAAATTAAAGGACAGAAGGAGACAGACCAAGTAACTTGTGCTTTACAAATATCTTCGTATCTTTTACATTTTCTCTTCAAATAGCTTTTCCAAACCCAGTATATATGGGTCATGGGTTTAAAAAATAAACAAAACAACAAAGAACCCCAGCAGTGCACCAGCATGTACAGTTTATCAGTCAGATTTAGTGTATTTTAACATCTTGAAAGTACTTGCAGCTAACAGTGGCCCCAATCTGAATTCACTAGGGTCGCATGACCAGTGCCGTGCACCTTGTGTAGTCATTTACACCAGTGCAAAGTGAATGCAAATCATTCCCATGCTGATTTAACAGAATTTCAAACTGATTTTGTACTGATCCAAATGACCACGGAGAAAACAATAGAGACTCTGGCCTTAGACATTTAGGGACGTTTGGATGCTCATAAATATTTATATCAAAACTGGGCCCCTATTTCTATAACAGATTGAACCAAACCCCACATCCAAACACCCTGCCATTTTGAGCTTGGCTCTGCTTATAACCTTGAACTCCCTTTTGCCTGGCTATGTATTAAACTGACTTTTTATTTGGATTAAGGATGTCCTCAGGGGAGAGGCGGTAATGAAATAAGTAGCAGGTAAACTTCATGCCTCATTGGCGGAGACAGGTGGGGCAGATCTGGGGATCTGCATGCAAAGTCCTTTTTGTTTATAGTATTTGCTGTTTACTCTTCCGTGACGAATGATTTAGGTTATTAATTTATGGAATACTGAAAAGGTCAAATTCTTGCAGCGCTCTGTCATATAACGCAGAAAATATTAGACATTTATGTGCTCATGGCACACCAGAGGGAAAGAGGAAAAAGACCAAAGGAATACAGTCATGGAAATAAACACTGGAGAATGTTACTCACTTTTCTTACTATTTGAACATTACATCTTCTTCTTTGTCCCCCTCCCCCTGCAGCTTCATAGTGAATTCTCTCAATATCTTAACAATTGCTGAAAAAACTAGGAAATTGCTCCAGCATATTAATCATTCTTTAACAGCTTTAAATGTTTGACTGATTAGGAATGAGTAAATAGTCTCTTCTTGCTGTTGCAATATTAAAAACCTGCTTGGATTCCTAGTTAGTCATGCTGACTATTGGAGGGGTTCAAAAGCACAGCAGGGTGGTTGATATTCGTTATCTTCCACAGGAGATGCTCAGTTGCTTACGATCAAGGTATGGAATGTTATCCCAGCTTGTGGTAGACACAAGCTGCTTGTGTCTCTGGGAGATATTTGCAAGGATAATATTGTGAAACGTTAAAATTAAGCCCCGGTCCTACAAACCCTTCCTTCTTCTGGTAACAATCAGTCCCCAAGTCAAGTCATAGATTCAACAATCCATTCTTAATGGTCAGCCTCCAAAAATCTCTAATGATGTGCAACTGACAGACTCCGGTCATCAGCAGATAGGATCGAACCTGGGGCCGCTGGAGCTTAGTGCATGAGCTTCTACCCCATGAGCTCAAAGCCAACTGACTGTTAGCAAAAGACTCATTTTATCTCTCTCTAAGTGGTCTCGGTGCCACTAGATGGGACAGAACACTACACACCAGGAGGGGTGTGGGTTATACAACCAGTAGAACTATGGCTTGCAAATGCAATGGGAGGAGGCATAAATGGCCCACTTCTGCAAATTCTTAAGCATGCAAGTAGTCCTCACTCACATGCATTGTCCCATTGACCTTCATTAGGGGATAAAATTGTCACCTTGGCAATATGTATTGTGACAGACCCAGACCAGTAGGGTACAGGAGTCTGGTAGAGGGCAAATATACTGGTCACTGGATGTGTAGTTTTCTGTTCCCTGAGTGACCAGAGAAGGGGCTGACTAGAGTAATCAGGAACATGCTAGAACCAGTTAAGGCAGGCAGGCTAATTAGGACACCTGGAGCCAATTAAGAAGCTGCTAGAATCAATTAAGGCAGGCTAATCAGGGCACATGGGTTTTAAAAAAGAGCTCACTTCAGTTTGTGGTGTGAGTGTGAGGAGATGGGTGCAAGGAGCTGAGAGTGAGAGGGTGTGCTGCTGGAGGACTGAGGAGCACAAGTGTTATCAGACACCAGGAGGAAGGTCCTGTGGTGAGACTAGGCTGGGTCTACACTACCCGCCTGAATCGGTGGGTAGAAATCAACCTCTCGGGGGTCGATTTATCGCATCCCATTGGGACGTGACAATCGATCCCCGAATCAACGCTCTTACTCCACCAGCGGAGGTGGGAGTAAGCGCCGTTGACGGGAAGCCACAGAGGTCGATTTTGCCGCCGTCCTCACAGCGGGGTAAGTCGGCTGCGATACAACGAATTCAACTACGCTATTCGTGTAGCTGAATTTGCGTATCTTAAATCAACCCCCCCCCCCCCCCCCCCCGTGTAGTGTAGATGTAAGGAAGGTGTTTGGAGGAGGCTATGGGGAAGTAGCCCAGCGAGTTGTAGCTGTCATGCAGCTGTTACAGGAGGCACTCTAGACAGCTGCAGTCCACAGGGCCCTGGGCTGGAACCTGGAGTAGAGGGCGAGCTTGGGGCCCCCCCCAAACCTCCCAATTGACCTAGACTGTGGGTTCTTCCAGAGGATCTTTGTCACAGTATATAAATATATCTGTGTCATTGGGAGAGCTCCTTACACTGTTTGATTGTTCTACAGTACAATGAAACAAGGCATTTCTCCCAGTGGAATACCTTGCATAAGTAAGGATTAATTAAGGGTTGCACGATCAGGCCATTTATGGCTGCATTTTCAAGTTGTTATGGAGTTTTACTTCCTGGCCTTCTGGAATGGAATACTGAAGACGGTATTAGACTTTAAGGACTGATTGCACCAGATTGGATGTTAAGACATTTATTTAGATTTGAATACAGCAATCAACTGGGGCATTTAAAAATTGGAAGGGTTTTACAGATCCTGTCAACTTCATGTGTAAATAATGACAAAGCAAGTATGGAGGGCAGAAATTGTTACTGGTGTAACGAGGCATAGCACCCTATTTATCACTGTTTTATTAGCATGTAACTTAATTTCACTGTAGAATGATCAGTCAGGAAGGAACTGTTGTTCGAGTGGGGGTTAAAATGCATGGCTATGCAGAAGGCTAGCACCAGATCTGTTTATTTAAGCACTAGTTTGAGGCCTTCTGCACAGGGGTGAATTTCACCCTGACAATTTGGGGGCTCTGCCCTGCTTCTTGACAGTCTGCTCTGAGATTGGCAGTCATGGTTGTAAGCCACTCTAGACAGAATTTTCTTTTCTGTTCTTTTCTCTAGACAGCATGACAGGGAGCACTTGACAAGACCAGGAGGGGTCAGAGGTGCAGTTTGCCCAGTAACTATGACACAAACTGCAGCTTCCCCCCCATCTGATAGCTTAATATTTTTTGTCTAATAAAGTATGCAACTCGGACATTTGATCTGCACACAGTGTACCCCTTACAACTTCTATCCAGCCCACAAATGTGCCAGGATGGGGTCCTCTCTTTTACCAGCTTTCCTTATTCACCTCCCCACTGTAATTCTTACTCAGTTTCTTTTTTCCACAAAAGGAACCATTATTAATATTTCCCCTCCATGCAGGGCTCATTTCTTGCTGCTGTCCATATTAAGTAGTTCATGATAACAACCCCTGGAGCAGGTGTTTGGTAGATGGTCATGAGTGGCTAGCTTCATGCCGAGTACTGTGCCACGGCTGCATTGAGTGCGGTGCTTTATCCTCCTGTGGTCTACCAGACCTCTCATGCCCTAGCGCCTGTATGCATAAAATAAGAACTTGAGTCCGATACTGAATGCCTCCTTAAAAGGTTTCTAAGCATCCTCAACTCCCACTGAACTAATGGGAACAGGGGATCAGTGATCCTCCCAGGACTTAAATGAGCATGCTCTGGCCTTTGCAGAGCAAAGGGTGGGCATTTCCCTTAGAGCATCTCCCCGCACACACTTTTAATGTGAAAGTTAGAAATGGCCCCAACAATTCAAGCTGCAAAAATCTGGATGCAGATCTACTTTATGAACAGCCCAGTGCTTCAATGGGTGTTCAGAGCTGGGATTTGGGTTCAGTCCCTGTTTAGAAACTTCAGATCTGGACCAGAGTTCAAATATGAGAGAGAAATTGGGAGCAGGGTTCAATACAGTGTGCCTGCTTAGACAACTGAGACTATTCATTTATATCAGGGATCAACAACCTTTGGCACACGGCCTTCCAGGGAAATCCCCCTGGTGGGCTGGGCCACTTTGTTTACCTGCCGCGTCCACAGGTTTGGCAGATTGGTTTGCCGCTCCAGGCCAATGAGCGCTGCGGGAAGCGGTGCGGGCTGAAGGATGTGCTGGCCACTGCTTCCCACAGCCCCCATTGGCCTGGAATGGTGAACCGTGGCCAGTGGGAGCTGTAATCGGCCGAACCTGCGGATGCGGACGGTAAACAAACTGGCCCGGCCCGCCAGGGGTCTTATGCTTGCGGGCGGCGTGCCAAAGATTGCCGATCCCTGATTTATATAAATGTGCCCATCATTCCTGTTACATTGTTCCCCAGCCCTCTAATCCCACCACTCTATCAGCCTGCTGCTGTATCTTGTGGTGAACACTCTGGGACAGGAATTCTCTAAGTTATTCATTTGTACGGCACCTAGCAAAATGGGGCTCTGCTCCCTGACTGGACATCTCTAGACACTACTGCAAGATAAATAAGGATTCAGGCCCTTATCTAAGGCAGACCTCCACAGTGATCGTGCCCCCTTTCAAGTTCCAGGGAGTAGAGACCGGCAGCCAGATCCAGTGTGCTTGAAATGTAGGAAAGCTAGCCCTAAGATGTGTACTTCCTCCCCCTCCCTTTTTTTGTGTGCACTGATTTCCTTTGCACCGTGGTGCAGGGCAACAGCGAGGCCAGATTGTATTCTGAATTAAGTGAAGCCAACTACCAGCGTTTCCTGCTCTGCTAAGCACAGCAGTTCAGCCTGACCCCTGAGTCTGAAGCAAATCAGGCAGCAAACTCCAGAACACTGTGTTATTGATAAGAATGCACATTTCTATGGAAGATAGTTATTAGTACCTGCTGCTACAAGCTGTGCTTAACATACCAAGAGGCCGACTGGGGAGATGGCAGAGAAAGTCCAATGCCTCTGCACAGTTACAACTTCACTATGCTCACCACAGGGATTTACACTCGTGACCAGCAATGCTCAGAAGGCTTGGAATTTGGGACTACACGGGGTGTCCTACATTTGGAGGGCAGGTTTATCCCCCATTTAAAGGAATTCTTAGATGTATGATTCACACATATCCCTATAACAGCTGAGTCCTACTGCTGTCCATACTCAGAATTTACTCCAGCAAAGTTTGCAGGGCTCATACGGGGCCACGCATAATTTTGCTGCCTGAGACCGACACAATTTTGGCCACGTCTCCACTACAGCAGCACAGCAACAGCTCTGCCACTGGAGTGTAGATGCTTCCTTCCTCAATGGAAAAAACTGCATTCCATCAATAGTGTTAATGCACTTCTAGGAGAGGCAGTAGTTAGGTCGAGGGATGCATTCTTTCGTGGACCCCCATGAACGCCAAGGGTTAGGTCAACCTAACTACAGCACTCAAGGCACGAAATTATTCACCACCCTGCGGGTCGTAACTAGGTTGACCTCATTTTTAAGTGTAGACCAAGCCTTATTGCCTGGTTTTCCTCTTGCTCTGGTGTGGAAATAACATCATCTAGCTTTTTACCACAGACAGGTCACTGCCCCTTCAGCACGGGCTCAGCTGTGTTGGCCGGCGCATTGAGTTGGGGTGTTGGGGGGGAGGCAAAGCTTTGCCCATTCCTCAATCATGCCTGATCACTCCCTGCCCACCTGCGTGGTGGAGGGAGGGGAGTAGTGGCCCCTATGGAGGCTGCATGCTCACTTGCATTATCACCTGCAATGTGGGTAGCCAATATAGGGGAGTTAGAGACCCCTGATGCATCCACGCTCCTCTACGTGAGTGCATAGAGCAAGCCGCTCTCTTACCCCAGGAGCAAAGACTTCAAGATTTGGCCTTTGCTGGCGGCTACTGCCTCTCTGCAATACGGTCCAAGGAATGGCTGCCTCCAAAAAGCCAGATAAAAACCAATACGCCCATTGGAGGACAAAAAAACCTGCTGGATTGTCCCACACTGTGCTGCTAATTTACCAATGAAACAAGCAACATCACAGCATTCAACTGACAGGAGGATTCTGCTGGAGGCCGGCTGGGAGCGGAGGGCATGGAGTGGGCTGAGAAGCGACTCTCTGATGTCAGAATGCCCATGAGCACTGCCAGCCCAGCAGGGCTCATTCATTAGAGAGGGAAAAACCACAGGAGCCCCCAGGTCTCGGCACTGCTAGCATCAGGACGTCTGGCCACAGCAAGACTTGTGTGATCATCCCCTCAGCGGGCACAGTAGGGGAAATGGATTCCTTTAATTTGGTTTAATGTATTTTATCTGAGTGTGACACCTCCTGGGAAGTGGCTTCAGAATAGAGCGGATCTTCTGTACATCCATCAGCATCTTTAACCATATCTCTTGCAAGCAAAAATGTGGGGCCTGATTCTGCCCGGACATGCACTGGGGGCATTCTATTCTCCTCAGTGGTCAAGTGAGATGTGAATGAGAGCAGAATCTTGCCCTCTGAGAGGCTTAAAGCCTGAATACTGCACAATACAGTCCTGGTTTGCAGCACGACAGAGTAATTTTGCAGTGCTAAATCAGAGCAAGTCAGGACGACCAGGGTTCATTAGATTTTAAACGACGTACCATGCATTTCTCTTACCCAAACACACACATTAATAAGAAAGGAAGTGAGTTTGCAGTGATTGTTCTGGTAAGCTCAGTCGAATTGAAACCGTTCTTACTTTAGTGTGTATCAGGGAATGGTACATAGGCAGGCAGGGTCTGATTCACATTTCACACATGAAATGCAGACCAAATTCACTGCAGTAAATTGTGTTAGTTCATTTAGAACTAGTGTAAGCGCAAGGCACATCAGGCAATTTACAATACACATACGTTGCAAGCAGCTGCTTAATGACAGGTATTATCTATGGTTCTCTGGGTAGAAACCACTCTATCACCGTTTCCCTGAGTTAATCAACAGAAGGTGGGTAACAAAACAGGCATTTCTGATCTCTGCTCATCCAGGATCCCAAACAACGCTAAAGTTAGACACCATTGTCTAACCTTTCACAAAGCTGTCTGTGGCAAAAATGCAATGCCTGGTTACCAAGAAGGCAGTGAGTGGTCTCTTTGATTGAAAACTAAGATATAAATCCAAATTACTGATGTAAGAATTTTTTTTCCCCATGGACCCAGATGTTAAGTGAGAGTGTCATGTACAGTGATAACAGTACAAGGGTTTAAATATTCCTGGAGATCTCCCCCCTCCCCAACTTCCCCCAAGAGATATTACACTAAACCCACAAAGATAGGGAAAAAATAGAAAGCACCAATGCCACCTTCACACAGCCACAGGAAAGAGGGTGCTGGATTAGCCTACTTGATCATTGCATATACCACTGAACCGGACAAAGGTGGAAAGATGCTTGGGGACAAGGAGAGGACCAAATTCTTGCCACCCCAAACATGACAGTCACTAGAATCATTGTGTTTGCACACAAGAATCAACATTATAGGCTGGATCCTCAGCCAGAGCAAAGCAACATAGCTCCATTGATTTCACTGGAGTTGTGCTGATTTGCACCTGTGGGGATCTTGCCCTTGGAGACAGCTGATACCCAAGTATCTGTTCTATATTTCCCCCTTAAATCCTATTCTGGAGAAATTTGCCCAGCACTTCCAGACGTAGTGTTCACACACATTCATTTTTAGAAACTAATGTCAGAGAGAAAGCTCGGAGAGGGTTACTAAGTTGACAGCCATGTTTATACTGAAAATAAAGGAGCAGCCAAGCACAGGAAAAGATAAAAGTTCCCCATCTCTCCTACCCATAGCTATGCCCAGAGAGCAAAACTGATGGAATAGCCTCCGTTGATTCCAGGTCCGTCCCGTCCATGTCAGCTGCTGAAGAAATAATTAGAAATGGAAAAGACAGACTATGCAAGGAGAGAACTGAGAGACTAAGAATATCTAGTAAGCACCCAACCTGGGGTCTGATCCAAAGCCCCTTGCAGTCAAGAGGAGACTTTCCACTGACCTAGAGGGATAGAGAATCAGGCCCATAGTGGCAAATCCGAGAAATCACCGCCCTTCTGAATTCTTACTGCCTCCCATTTTCAGACAGATTTAGTTTCCATCAGCTTAGCCACTACTCAGTGACAGGCACTTCAGGAAAACCTAGATAGCTCTGCCTCTAATAAAATTATAAAAAGCTAAGGCCTCAAAAACAACATCACCACCATGTTGGTTTTTGAAGGTATTTATGGCAGAAATAAATAAAGTGGCTGCGCCCACGCTCCATTTGTGACCAGGCAAAAGGGTTTGTCACTTAGGACTAAAGTGAGTGTTTATATCATGGTGGTTCCTCTCCTAGGGTTGAACTATGGCAATAAAACTAAGAGCACAGGTCAGCAAGCTGTGAACATATTGCTCTAGCAGTGGTGGTCAAAATATTAGAAATTTCCTGATAAAAATACTGCCAGCTTCTGCATTGTGTGGATGTTCTCAATGGGTAGCCATTCAAGAAAAACCAAGGTTGTTCCATTTCCTTTAAGCATAAGCTATAAAGCCATGTTAAAACTGAGCCCAAAGGTCTAGATTCACCAGTGTGGAGACAGTGCTTTGCACCCCACTTCCAGCATAAACTACCCCTTGTGCAGCATAATCTACACCAGCGTAAGGAAGAAGCTCCTGGCGGCTTGGAGGTGAAGTAGAGGCATGCACGCCTCTATGCAGCCCAAGGGCCATGACTGCAGAGGCATGGCTAGGACACCCTTGCTCAGTGCTGATCATCCTGTTCATAATTGGCATAAATTACAACAGCCCAAAGACTACTCTAATTCAGCATAAGGGGACTGGACCTACACAGAGGCAGCACCGGGACCGGAAAAGTGCAAAGGTGAGTTTTAGGGCACTTCTGTGAATACATGCACACACCCTGCACATATCAGCTGCTCCCCCAGATTCTGGCCAAGATAATTTAACTCTAAATAAACATTTTGTCATCCACTGTGCTTTGCGTGAGGAAAAATGTCACCATCTCCCAGTGAGGTTCATGAAAGTGAATGCTTAATTGGAGTGGTATTATTAGTAGATGCAGGGGAAAGGGATCATGGAAGACAGAGTAAAAATAATCCCTGACAAATTATAACTCAGAACCCCATTAACTCCCCTTATAGAGAAATTATACCTTCTCTGAGTGGGTTGCAGGGATAAAAAGCAACCTGATCCTACACAAGTTTCTTTGCAAGTGACTTAAAGGAAGATGAAGTAAGGAAAAGGCAGGACACTTGGAGATTGAATGGCTGTATTGATTTTCAGAGTATTTTGAGGAAATGGTGGATGGCTTTGATAATAGCCTTACATTTCTATAGTGCCTTTCATTCTGATGAATCTCTAAGCCATTTACGCACTTAAATACAAACTATGCACAGGCATCCTTCTGCTTACCAATCAAAAGCAGCATTTTAATAGCACACGGCTACTAGAAACAACAGGGTAGGACAGGAAGTGAAGGAGAATAGTAGATGCAATGGAAACTGGAGATGGGGTTTGCTATAAGCAGGTAGAATGTAAGTGCCCACATTTGGAGTTGGGCTGGCACATCCTGACTGTCACGAAGTCTCATGGGATCGCTAGTGACTTACAAGTGGTTAGGCCACAATTTTACATCTCTGAAAGACAGTACCATGCACAGCACCCACCAAGATCATACGGGCGTATTGGCTCAAGCCTGATTCAGGGTGAAGACCACCACCTGTGGAATTATCACCCACACTTCCATCAGCAACCAGGTGTCTACCCATTCAAGTATTGACTCAGACCAGCCCCCAGTTAGCCTCACAGAATTTCTATTTAATCCACTCTGCAGTGTGCTATACAGCTTCCTCTTGGAGCCAATCCACAGAGCATGAGCCTACCTTACGCCTCTAACTTGAGTGGGAACACTGGATATTATGAGTTGAATTCCTGGTAATGGACCTTGTCTCAAATATGAACTGCTATGAGCTTGGGGCAAGCTTCCTTTGGCCAAGAGAAATCTGTAACCCATAGGTCAGTGTGTGTTACATGTCTTCTGTAAACCAGTAGCTGGTTTACAGAAGATGCAAATCTATTTTAGCTCCACCTAGTGCAATTACTGCTTTAGCCCAAGTGCTAAAAGCACATGCTTTACACACTAGATGTCCTGGGTTGATGACCTATGATGATGATAATCATTACAAGAGCATAAAGTTGATACGGCTGCATGATATTGCTGTTTTACATAAAATACATGTACCAAGAGCCCATATGGTTTTTAAATAAAGGATATTTTGGGCACTGAGCCATAAATTAAATGAGTCAGAGAGTTTCACTTCCAGCTTGAGTTCCTCTACTTGGAGTCCAGCCGGCAGCTCTTCATAATAGATTAGTCTTAACATTAACATAAAGAAAAATATGCCAGAGCATGAGTAGAATTTATTGTAAATGCAGGGAAGATATTCTCTACATCTTTGAATGTTAAAGTGCAGCAGAAAAGCCGCCTCTGAGACGCTTCCCTTAACTCCCGTTGGGCAGCTGACTTCTAGAAGATGAATTCTTGCCAATTTATATTTTTGAAGTGTACAGAATTCTGGATTAACCCTGCCCAATGGATTGAGATCCCCAAGACATCGCAAGGTAATAGAGGGTTTTCTCCAGCAGTGCCCTGCTGCAAAGGCAAGGAAGTTAAGGCCTTGTTGACACTACAGAGTTTTGTCAACAAAAGTTATGTCGACACTCAAAAAGTGCTATAATAAAAATCGGTATTGCATGTTCACACTCGCTCCCTCTGTTGGCACAATGCATCCACAGTTGAGTCACTATCATCGACAGTGTGAGCAGTGCACTGTGGGTACCTATCCCACAATCCAGCTCGACACCTTCTGATCTTGTGGAAAGGCGGAGTGAATCACAGCGCATCTTGGGACCGGACTCAATGTCCCATGATGCATTGTTTTCTGTCCCAGCATTCCATGGACTTCTGGCTTTCTTTCATGGCATTTTTCAATGGCCCTTGTTTGCTGTGCACCCTGGCATCTTTGTGAGAAGGGATGGATCCTGCACTGCTCTCCGATGCTCTGATAACGATCATTAAGACATCACGGATGGCAGGGCAGTTAATCACGAAGTTCCTAACCAAAGACGACTCCCAGTTGCCTGACGTGTTGTGTGATACGTATAGGAGCAACTTTAGATTGTTTTTGGCATTCACAGATCAGCTGCAGAGGGTGGACCATCACTTTTGGGCTTGGGAAACAAGCACTGAAGGGTGGGATCATATTGTCATGCAGGTCTGGGATGATGAGCTGTGGCTATAGAACTTTCGGATGCAGGAAGACACCTTTCTGGAACTGTGTGTGGAGCTCACCCCAGCACTATGGTGCAAGGACACCAGAATGAGAGCTGCCCAGTAGCGTAGCTGGGGGGGAGGGGGGGGGGGGGACCAGGGGGAGCGGCCACTCCCCCACTGAGCACAAGTGGCGCCTTGTCAATTTCCTGGCGCCTTTGTACTCACCCAGGGGAGCGATAAAAAAAGTGCTGCGGCACTTTTATTTTACTCACCCAGCAGCGCTCCAGATCTTCAGGGGCGGGACCTTCAGTGCCACCAAAGAAACCCAGAATGAGTGAAAGGCCTGCCGCCGAAGACCCGGAGCGCCGCCAGGTGAGTAAAAGAGCAGCAGTGGGTGGCGCTTTTTTTTTTTTTTTATTGCTCCCCCTGTTCCCTCCACCTGGCTACGCCACTGGAGCTGCCCTATCAGTAGAGACGCGCGTGGCAATCACTGTGTGGAAGCTGGTGACTCCAAGCTGCTATCGGTCATTTGCAAATCAATTTGGAGTCAGGAAGTTGATTGTTGGGGCTGTATTAATCAGGGCCATGCCAAGCCATTCTGGTGCCCTATGCAGCCCTCCCACGAGGGGAAGGGGCTGGCTTAGGGGGCAGGGGAGAATCACCCCCCCAACACTCACCAGTGGCATGGCTGGGGTCGGGTCATTGCACTTCCTGCCACAGGTGAGTGCAGGTCCATCCCCTGCTGCAGTCCTCAGAGGAGTGGGGGCAGGGTGGAGGCTTTAGGGAAGAGGCGGAGCAGGGGTGGAGCAGAGCAGGGGCCATGGGGAAGAGGTGGAGCACGGACTGCAGCAGCACTCAGCTGCGCAGGGCACCAGGAAATGTGTTGCCCCAAATTCCCTGTTGCCCTATGCAGCTGCATACTTTGCGTAGGGATAGAGACAGCCCTGGTATTAATGCAAGTGTGCAGAGCAATTAATTACATCCTGCTACAAAGAACCATGACTCTGGGAAATGTGTGTGAAATCTTGGACAACTTTGCAGAAATGGGTTTCCCTAACTGCGGAGGGGTGATAGATGGTACACATTTCTATTTTGGCACCAGACCACCTTGCACCAGAGTATATCAATAGGAAAGGGTACTTTTCCAAGGAGCTTGTGGATCACTAGGGGCATTTCACTGACATCAACTTGGGGTGGTCCGCAAAAGTGCCTGGCGCACATATCTTCAGAAACACCAGCCTGTATTGAAAGCTACAAGTGGAGACTTACCAGGCATGTCCTCTCCTGCTTCTTGCTTGCTGGAGAACAATTGCTGAGACTAGCTAGACACCTCCGGAGTGGTGAACAGTTCCTGGCTGCCAGCTCCACCGGCGACCCTGCTGGGAGCTCCACATGGTTGTCTAACTCCACCCCTTCATCAATGACTTTGTACTCCAGGTTAGGTACCCTTTCCGCTGCCTCCAGGCCCGCCGAAGTATCCATGGGGCTCTTGACAGTGGAAGTGGGGTCACCAGCTCCTTATAGAACCAGCAGGTCTTAGGTGCAGCACCAGAGCAATGGTTTGTCTCCCTCGCCTTATGGTACTCCTGCCTCAGCTCCTTTATCTTCGCTGTGCACTGCAGCATGTCCCAGTCATAGCCCTTTTCACACAAGCCTCAAGAAATCTGCCCGTAGGAATCACAATTCCTATGCTCAAGCACAGCTGGGACTGCACAGCCTCCTCCTCCCATATACTTAGCAGCTCCGCAGTGGAGCAAGCAGGAGAGTGTTTGCTGTGATAAGATGCCATGGTCCCCTGCTAAGATGTAATAAGACCTCTCCATGCCCAGCCAACAGGAAATGGAATTTAAAAAATTACAGGGCTTCTAAGCAGGAGGGGCGGATGGTTGTTTACCCGGCTGCAGGGCAATGGAGTTCAAACTGCTGACCAGAGCGGTCAAGATGGGCATTGTTGGACACCTCCTGGTGGCCAATTAAAGTGATAAAATCAAGCATGGTGTCTATACTGGCACTTTATCAACAAAATTTTTGTGCAAAAAGCCTTATGTTTCTCATTGGGGTTTTATTTTGTTGCCAAAACAGGGCATTTTTGCTGGCAAAAGTCACATCACAGTGTGTACGCATTCACTGTCGTCAACAAAAGCTGCCATTTGTCAGCAAAACTCTGTAGTGTAGACAAGGCCTAAAGCTTAGTGTAGAGACGGTAGTTAAAGGCTAATTACTTGATGTTCTGCTGCTTAACATCAGCCCCTCAAACCTGCTGCTGAGAGTTGTTTGTAAATCGAAGTCAGAACAAGTTTGTAGTTCAACATGTCTTTGATCACTAATCTTCCTCCCTTATCTATAATTCAAAGAGTTTTCCCTGTGGGAATGATAATGCTCTAATAATCAGTGTTAGCCAGTGACTGCAGAATTTGGTATTGATAGGGAATATAGAGCAATGACTCTTAAAACAAGAGCCTAACTTTGTTTTAGGATAAGAAACAAGAACAATGTTTCTGGGCTCTCTTGAGTAGCTTGATTAATGTTAAGTTGTGAATTAATTGGGGTGCAATATGTTTTTCATATACATAGGGAGGGATTTTCAAAAGTCAGAAGATTCGGGAACTCAAAATCCCAACTACAGATGTCTTCTCCTGAGCTTTAGTGCTAAGTTTTTTGTGTCTACAAATGACACCTAGAGGCTCTCAGTAAAGGCTGCCCCTCATGATGATTTCACTGTATTCTGTGAACATCAAAACCCAGTGCACAGTCTGGATGGTTCCCTCTATTTGGTGGGGAAAGAAAATGCACAGAACCAGAAGAGCAGAGGAG
Source organism: Trachemys scripta elegans (assembly GCF_013100865.1). Classification (NCBI taxonomy): domain Eukaryota; kingdom Metazoa; phylum Chordata; order Testudines; family Emydidae; genus Trachemys; species Trachemys scripta. The sequence goes on from NC_048304.1 coordinate 117,392,646, forward strand.
TTTGCAGGTCACGATTATGGTGCATTGGCAAAAGGGTGGGTGGGGAAGGAGTTTGCAGTCCTGCCTATGCAATGGGCTTGTCTAGCATGGAGTGATTCAGAAAGAGCTAGCTAAACCAGCAAAGGCACTCTTATTCCAGAATAAGAGGGTCCACATATGGAGTTATTCTGGAATAGATATTCCACTTGAAATTCACACCCTGCCTTAACGTGGAATAACTTTCCTGTATAAACAAGCCTATGCCTCACCCAAGCTACTGCTTGTTTCCTGACATGAGTACTGAATCTACCCTTAATTATATTTATAAAAATACATCACACTAACTTCTGGGAAGGGGGACTGCTCATGACATATCTGACTTGAGGAAGAATTTAAACACACCATATGGGGGGATGAGACTTGTCTAATAATGCAGCACTAAGATCTGCACTTGGGGTGCAGTAATAACTAGTTTTGATCTAGCTGCAGTGTGTTGGTTATGGGCTATAAAGCCATTTGACCCAGATCACTGGATTGAATACAACCCAGCTTAGCCACAACCAAAAGTAAATGGTTTTCGGAATGGTGTTCAGGGACGTGTAAAAATAATAAAACCCACACATCCCACTACACTGATGGTTTAAGACCAGGTTCTTAAAGACACAAACCACCATCACAGCATGCCTAATTCAGTTTATCATCATCTTTCTATGTGGCCCCGACTATCTTACTAGTCACAAGTTTTGTAAAACATTCAGTAAACACATGGATGCTGTGTGTTTGTGTGTTCTTAACTCTTGGTCGGCGTGACAGATGGGGACAGCAATTCTCTGCCCTGGTTTTCCCTCTGTATTCTCCAGACCCTATACATCCCTTAGCTGTTTTATTAATCTCACCCTCACTCTTACCCCATCCAATTACTCAAACAATTCCCTGTCTTTCTCCCATTGCCTCCTTTAGAATGATCACCACACTAGTTCCAACACTTGCATCATAAACATACTGCTAAAGGTAGCATAAAATCCCTCCTTTACCTGTAAGGGGTTAAGAAGCTCAAATAACCTGGTTGGCACCTGACCAAAAGGTGCAATAAGGACCTTTCAAATCTGCAGGAGGAGGTTTTTGTTTGTGCTCTTTGTTGTTCTCTCCTGGGCAGAGAGAGACCAGGGCAGGAAAAGTTTTCCCTATGCTAAGAGGGAGGTTTATTTATTTATTTTATTTATTTATTTGTAACTTTAAAGTTTTGCCTAGAGGGGAATCCTCAGTGTTTTAAATCTTATTACCCTGTAAAATTACCTTCCATCCTGATTTTACAGATGTGCTTCTTTTACTGTATAATAAAGTTCTGTTTTTAAGAATCTGATTGGTTTTTAGTGCCCTAAAAACCCAAGGGCTGGTCTGCGCTCACCTTGTTTATCTATTTGATTGGTATATTATTCTCAAGCCTTCCCAGGAAAGGGGGTGAAGGGTTTGGGGGGGTATTTTGGAGAAACAGGAACTCCAAGTAGTCCTTTTCCTGAATCTTTGTCTAACTCATTTGGTGGTGGCAGCGATACCATCCAAGGACAAGGAAGAGTTTGTGCCTTGGAGAAGTTTTTAACCTAAGCTGGTAGAAATAAGCTTAGGGGGCCTTTCATGCAGGTCCCCACATCTGTACCCTAGAGTTCAGAGTGGGGAGGGAATCCTGACAACTTGGGTTTGCTTTGTGAGAGTGGTATTTTTGCAACAAAAAGACAAATTTTTAACGAAAGCATATAAATTGCAGAAAATGGCAAAATTACAAAGAAAACCCTAAAAAAAAAAAACCACACAGAATGCATTGGTTGTTGTGTGTCCAGCTTTCTCCCATCCCTAATCTTCAAGTATGTTGTTTGGAAGAGCATTACTGTGTGTTTCAGAGAGAATAGATCTAATCAATCTCAGGTCAGTTGGCCCTGTGGTAACCTAAGTACCCTCAGCCGGAGCCCATAGAAGTCTGGGGGAAGCTCCCAATGATTTAATTAGGCTTTGGGTCTGGCTTTAAGAGCAGCACTGCACTGGGATTCACAGGTACAAAAGGAATGCAGGACAAGGTTCAGGGCTCCCCATTCTGGACCCAAAGGGAAGTTAATGGGAGTGCTGCCACCGAGTGCTTGTCACCAAGTGAAATTAATAGACAGCAGGTGCAAAAACAAATAAAAGGAAGTACTTCTTCACACAGCCAAACTGTGGAACTCCTTGCCAGAGGATGTTGTGAAGGCCAAGACTATAACAGGGTTAAAAAAAAAAAGTGTTAGATAAATTCATGGAGGATAGGTTCCACCAATGGCGATTAGCCAGGATGGGCAAGGATAGTGTCCCCTAGCCTGTTTGCCAGAAGCTGGGAATGGATCACTTGATTACCTGTTCTGTTCATTCCCTCTGGGGCACCTTGCACTGGTCACTGTCAAAAGACAGGATACTGGGCTAGATGGACCTTTGCTCTGACCCAGTATAGCTGTTTTTACGAGTCCAATGGAAGCAGGATTGAATCCTGAGCCTTGCCAAGCTTCATGTATTTTTCACTCTCCCATCATTCAAAACCAGATGAACAGGGGCTACTTGCTAGAGATGGTCACCGTCAGGCACACACCAAACCAGATTTGTGTCTCGTCACAGTATGAGAGTGTGTGGGAAAGTTCTTAGCATATAGAAAGAAGAGGGTTGTAATTACTGTTTGGAATCTAACTATAGCAGCTGCTACTAGCAACTGCTAGAATAAAAACATCTGAACTGTAAAGGAAGACTACTCTCCTGTGTACCAACCTCTAGTCAACTGCAATCATCTAATAACAATCATTAGCCACACCCACTGCCAAATAGCCACACCCACACACAGAGCCTGACACCTGTGCAGAAGAGTGAGCACCATTGTGGGGTTTTCAATCACTGTTTCATTTTCCCTGTATGCAATGAATAGGCTCTACACCAGGGATCAGTAACCTTTGGCCCATGGCCCGCCAGGGTAAGACCTCTGGTAAGCCAGGCCGGTTTACCTGCCGTGTCCACAGATTCGGCCGATCGTAGCTCCCACTGGCCGCGGTTCACCGCTCCAGGCCAATGGGGGCTGTGGGAAGTGGTAGCCAGCACATTCCTTAGCCCAGTCTGCTTCCCACAGCCCCCATTGGCCTAGAGCGGCCAAACCTGCAGACATGGCAGGTAAACAAACCGGCCCGGCCCTCCAGGGGCTTTCCCT
>NC_048304.1:117396145-117418259 GCF_013100865.1 Trachemys scripta elegans
GGGGGCTGTGGGAAGTGGTAGCCAGCACATTCCTTAGCCCACACTGCTTCCCACAGCCCCCATTGGCCTAGAGCGGTGAACCGCGGCCAGTGGGAGCTGTGATCAGCTGAACCTGTGGACGCAGCAGGTAAACAAACTAGCCTGGCACATGCCAAAGGTTACCAATCCCTAATCTACACCTAGGGAAGGGCAGCACTCAACCAATAGAGAATGGTGTCCGGCTTGGTGTCACAAGATGCTCTCTACTCAGTACTAGGTAACACCCCCTTCTGGCAATTCTGGGAATTAGTTCTACCTGGTTCAGTGCTCCCTTTCTTCTCTTCCACCCTTGCAGCTCTCCTCCTGCTCAGAGTCACAGTACAGCTGCTTCATGACTTAGTCCTCTAGCCAAGTCACCCTGTCCCTTCTGGGGGAAGTCTTTCCAACTCTTGCTGCACCAGCAGTATTAGGCAGTCCTCACATCCACTGCCCTGACCATATCAGTCCTGCAGGGACTCAGCCAGTCTTCCCATTCACAGCCCCAAGCCAGACCACTCCACAGTGGCAGGGGCACCCAGGTTTCTCCTCCACTCTGAGTTCCAGTACAGGGCCCTATAACAAGCAGTTAAGATCTGGATTGTCACTAACCTTGCTGCTCTTTTTCTCTGGATTACATCCTACCATGCTTTAAGCTTTCTTAGTCAAACCCTCTCACTTAGGCTTACCACGTAAACCCTGCCTCATGGTCTCTGGTTCCTGTTCATATCCCCTTTCCACAGGGAAAGAAAAGCTATAGGCTTCAGTGGTGCTAACCTCCTGGTTTTATAGAAGCCCCACCTGTTCCCTAACAGGAGAGCTTCCTTCCAATCAGCTCCCTCCACACAGCCTGAATCACCCCTATTTGCAGCTTGATTGATTGATTGGGCCCACCTAGCCTATTTCAACTCTCAGAGCTGGTGTGGGGATCACACCTCCTCACATTTGGTTAAATACTGGTACTTTAGGTACTACTAGAGATAGGGCTAAACCAAAAACTTACAGCTAGCTTCCTGCACCCTAAACTTTAGGAAAATTCAAATCCAAACCCACATCTGAACTTTGCACTTTAAAGCTCATCTGTAGGACCAATGAAAATAGTCTTAGACAGAACACTCTGTGTTACACTTCTGCTAGGGGAAATTCAGAGTGTTTGTTAAATCTGCATTTGTTTTTCTCTGGGGTTTCTCTTTAGAGTTCAACTCTGCTGCAATGTTCATTACAGTAGAGCTCTTTTAAAAGGGACCTCCTGCTGTTTTCAGGATGGTTTGAGATTAAAAAAATAGCTTGAGCCTTCAATTGTCTTCATCTATATAGGAAAAAAATCTTTAGTGTTAGAATTGTAAATTAGAAAATACTTCAAGGTAAACATGGCAGCTGCATCTAGTGAAACTCTAAGAATCTATTGCTAGGGCATCTGTTAAAGAATCTGACAACATTCCCACATAACAAACATTAGAAGGCATTATGAACTGAATTTTAAAAATTAATCTGAGCTGAATCCAAGTATTTAAATTTCCACTCTGTGCAGTGATGCAGTTGGTTGGGGCATAGGAAAGAGGGGGGGGGTTGTTGTTTTTTGTTTTTAATTAAATTTAAACAAATCCATCTGTACATTTTTCAAGTAACGAGTGCGAAATGAAGATTAGAAATGAGTTATAAATGCTTTTCATTCTGCAGCCTTAAAAGACATTTTTCTTTTTTCTTTTTTTTTAATAAACTGCAATTTTGCAGCTCTCTAGCCTGAAAATTGCTAAGATTCACTGATGAGGCATATAATGGAAGGTGCAATACAAAATGTATGAAGTTTTTGTCTTCCTTTCCTAATTCTAATCCACGGCACGTCTACGCTGCAGTCAGAGGTGGAGGCATAGCTGCACTAGCGTCAATGTAGCTAGTGTCACTAAAAATAGCACTGTACAAATCTACTAGGACCCCTAGGTACATACTTGTGGTGTTAGCCCACTCTGCTGTGTTTGCACTGGTATTTTTAGCAAGTGAGGTGGATTAAAGCTAGCGCAGGTATGGCTACACAAACTGCAATCACACCTCCAATTACAGTGTAGACCTAACCATAGACTCAGTTTTCACCAAGTTCTCAAATAGTCTAGCAGAAGGATGTAACTCATTGATCCAGTTTCCTATCCCACTGCCCTAGAAGTCAGTGCATTGTGGTGGGTTTAAATGAAAGAGGAATAAAGCTCTTAGCCAGAGATGGGCATGTTCAAGAGGTCAGACCGCAGGAGATGTTGCTTCAGGTGCCATATGGCTACTTTATTGATTGTATTCTAAAAGATAGCCACTGAAATGACATCAGAGTACACATCACTGTTTTAATAATAATCTGATTATAATAATAATGCGTTTTGCTTGATCCATCTCTGCACCTGAAGCCACTTATCTTCCTCTCACATTTGCAAAACCACTAGAGGTAATTCTTCACCATGTGCAGCAGCTAGTAAAGGCTGAGTCCTTGAGTCTAAAGGGTAAGAGGGTCTGTTCTAATCTACATCTGAATGCTTGAATGCTCACTTCAAGCTACTCTCAATTTGTCCACATTTCTCTAGGATGGAAATTTTGGGAAAAGAGATTTTTCTAGTGAGATTTCCCGTATGTTCTGATTTTGGTTAGGTGACAAATACCACAAAAACGGCCTTTGTTGGGCTACACTAGCATTTCTGCATATTGTCTTGGCCAAAATCAAGAAATCTGAAATGTAAAAATAATAATAATTAGTAGCTGAACTGGTCTGAACCTTAAAACATGTTTAGTTCAGTTCTTCTTCTACCTGAAACTTCTCATTCAAAGCTAGATGAAATCCACAGATCGACTTGGGCTGCAAAGTTTGAATCTGGAGCCAGGTTCTGTTGTATTAATTTCAATGGAATAAATGGGCCCAAAGCGTCAAAGGTGTTGACATGACTCTGCCACTGTACACCACTAACCATGGTACAGGATTTTGAGTACAGAGACCTCAGCCTTCTTCGTCCCATGGCAACAACCACCCCTTATGAATCTTTTTAACCTTTTATTACAGATGCACAGACCCGCGGACAGAAATTCCAGGCCCCAAGGCCAGGGCCGTCCCTAGGGGGCCTGGGTTGGAAGTGATGAATTCATCACTTCCGGGGCTGCCCATGCCAGTGCGCGGGGCCCAGAGCAGTCCACATGCCTAGAAGTCCTACTGTGGTGGCGGCACCCGGGGGCCCCGGGCCCTTTTAAAATGCCCAGGCCCCTTGGCAATTGCCCCCTTTTTTCTCCCGCCCCTCTTCTCCCCCGCCCCCACCCTGTCGGTGGGCCTGCACATGCAGAAAAAGGAGGAAAATCAGTGAAACAATGTCCCTCATTCTCTTTTGCTTTAGGGCAGGTCTTCACTACGGGGGGGGGTCGATTTAAGATACGCAAATTCAGCTACGCGAATAGCATAGCTGAATTCGACCTATCGGAGCCAACTTACCCCGCTGTGAGGACGGCAGCAAAATCAACCTCCGCGGTTCCCCGTCGACGGCACTTACTCCCACCTCCGCTGGTGGAGTAAGAGTGTCGATTCAGGGATTGATTGTCGCGTCCCGACAAGACGCGATAATTCGATCCCTGAGAGATCGATTTCTACCCACCGATTCAGGCGGGTAGTGTAGACCTACCCTTAGTTGTAGAGAGATTTTATAAGGAAACCCCCCCAATTGACAGTCTTTTAGATGGTATTACAGGCAGTAATAGCTGTCCTTCGGGGGGGGGGAAAGTGAAAGAGTGAAGCTGCCGGGGTTGTTAAAATCTGATCTGGTTTCTCTGAACCAAAAACAAGGCAAACACACATAGAAAGGAAGAAAAAAGAACATCATAAATAGAAAATGCCACTTCTGTCTCTGACATTGACTTTAACTTGCAGCCTCGGTGCTGGAGAAACACGGGCACAGCACACATCAGCCGCTCCAAGACCTAGCGAACTTGCTCCAGCCTTGGGCTGTTTAGGGCATTGCTTTTAACTGCCTCTTTGGGTCCAACAAAATATGCAGCCTTGGCTGGCTAAGCCAGACATTAATAAAACAGAAGGCAAAATGAGAGAGACAGGACAGAGAAGAAATAAGATGGAGGAAGGAAAAGGACACACGAGGGAGTGGGTGAGAGCAAGAATCCAAGTTTCATATTCTAGGTGGTCAGGATTTAGCTAGAGGCAGTGGAAGTGGTGATGTCATCTGGGTCCCTCTCTCTAGCCAGGTCTGGGCAGGACATTTCTCAGGATCAGGGCAATAAATCTCATCAGTATCATGGTGGATCCCTAGGACCCAGGAGATGGTGGGGGAGGCAACCATGAAGGTACAGCTCACACTTTTTAAGCTATCCAACCTGGCTACATTTTGATTCCCCTCACCAAAAACTTTTTTAAGGACCCCAAAAGGGGGTTATGGACAAAATAGCCCAACCCTTCATGATTTTGTACGCCAGCTAGATCTAATTTCTGACACTCCACTTTTGGTCCATTAAGTTCTAATTCCATATTCCTTTTGTTTAATAGCAGTGGTACTAGCACGGTCCTTGGGTGGAATTAGTACACCCTTTTCTTAGGACTAATTCATTGTTTCTGTCTTTAACTTCTGCTGACTGTTATAAACAATTGTATGTAGTTGGCTGAGTTGGACCTTGTTATCTTGGGCAACTTAGAGCACTGGACTCTGAGCAACAGTCCTGACTTCCTATCTCCTAGAACTGGAAGGGACCTTGAAAGGTCTTCCTTAAGACTAGGATATGTTCTGAATTGGATGCATAGTAGCTCTACCATTGGGGCACTTGGGCCATTGACCAGCACAGAAATATAGAGGAAAATAGAATCAAAGTAAAATAATTTCATCTTCATCCCAATTGTCTTCACCATTCACAACAGTTAAATTAAAGATCAGCTCTTCCAGATGAATGAGTCGTGTGTTGGGCCATTGATCATGTGTCGGGATAGCACACAATCCTGTTGGGACTTCTACAGCAGCAGCAGATGGCCTTAATGGGTCTAAGAACCACAGCACATGATGAGATATGAGCATTTGCAGAGCTAAGTGAAGTTGATACCCCACCACTGCAGGGTCCATCTCTTCAGTTGTTGCTGGAATTCACTATAACATCTCCCTCTCTCATTCCCATCTGGCATTGTCCTTGGTCATGGCATGTACCAGTATGATCCAATTGAACCCACTGGCCCTAACATTCATTTTAGCCATGTCCGCTCTTGGCAACATTAAAGATAGTTCAACTAATAACTCAAACCTCAGAAGATACGGATCCCCCTGAGAGTTTGTTCACATTGATCACATGGGGGTGGGCAGAGACTGTGTGTGGGAGATGCAAAGGGAAGTCCTATTTATGTTCGCTTTTGTTCATAATAGAATAATGAAACACAGAGTTTAAACATTCTTTGCCAGCATGAGGTACTATACATATTGAATTGGCAAAGAAACTAATTGGGGCTTGATCTAGCTCTCATTTAAGTAAGTGGAAAGACTCCCTTTGATTTCAGTGGGAGTTGGGTTAGGATCTCAGATTGCGTTTATTATCAGAGTGGGACTGCAATACTTGCTGGCGACTTGTTTTGCATCTCTCACCATTTTTTAAAAGGCTTTCAAAGCACTTCTCTTTTTAGATAGTTTAAAACAAAGTTCTTTCCCCCCAGCTTTTATCATAATTCTATCTGATATATAAACAATGCTTCAGGACTTCTAAAAGGCACTTTATCCAACCTATGGTAAAGTCTGAATTGCATTGTTTTCCTTTTCTAAATAGGCTGGGATTTTTTATTTTTTTTTAGTAGTAGTAGTAGTATTTGTGTGCCCTGAGGTAGGCCCTAGGCTACATTGTGCTAGGCACTGTACAAATACAGAACAGAAAAGCTCTCTCTTATTTTATTTTTTATTTTTTTTTCTCTGTCCTAAGGAGCTTGCAGTCTAAAAGTAGAGTTCTCTTACTTTAGAGCAGGAAAAGTATTTAACTCCCTCCTTGTTCCTGAGTGCATCCCAACTTTCTTCGATGTGATAATACCTATACAGCACTTAACAGTTCTACATATTAAAGCACTTTTACAAAGATGGGTGAACCTTATTATCCCCATTTCCAGATAGGGAAACTGAGGCACAGATAGGCCCCCCCCCCATGAACTGTCCAGGGTCACACAGTAGACCAAGTGGCAGAGGTGAGGAAGGACCTTGAGTCTCCCTACTACAAGTCCTGTGTCCTATCCACTCAGCTATATTTCTTCCTTCTAGATATGCTGTCTTAGAGAAAATTCCAGGCCCTTGTGTTCTTTTGGTTCTGTTTAAAAACATAGAGCACATTGCCTGACCTTTTGTATACGGTCATCTGAATCAACCAAAGTAAAGGATAAAAAGAGTGGATTCCAGACTTCCACATGGCAATATAACATGTCCTTTTCATGTTTAAGAGCGATGAATTCAAACTGGAACAGGTGCAGAGAAGGGCTAGTACTAGGATGATGAAAGGAATGGAGAATTTGTCTTACAAGAGAACTTCAGGAGCTTGGCTTATTTAGCCTAACAAAATGAAGGCTGAGGGGGAGACATGATCACTGTCCATAATTCCTGTGAGGGATAAACAGCAGGGAGGGAGAGGAATTATTTAAGGGCCAATGTTGGCACAAGAACAAGTGGATATAAACTGTCCATCAACAAGTTCAAGCTTGAAATTAGATGAAGGTTTCTAACCACCAGAGGAGTGAAGTTCTGGAACCGCCTTCCAAGGGGAAGAGTAGGGACAAAAAGACCCTAATTAGTTTCAAGATTGATCTTGATATGTTTATGGGGGGATGGTATGATATGGTAATCTACAATGGCATATGGTCCATCTGCAACTGCTATTAGCAAATATCTCCGACGGCCAGGAATGGGACACTAGAGGGTGAGGCCTCCGAGTTACTACAAAGAATTCTTTCCCTGGCTTCTGGCTAGTGGGTTTCATCCACTTGTTCAGGATCTAACTGATCAGATCATCATATCTGGGTCAGGAAGGAATTTCCCCCCAGGTCAGATTAGCAGAGACCCTGGAGATTTTTTGCCTTCCTCTGCAGCATGGGGCAGGGGTCACTTGCTGGTTAGAATTGGAGTAAATGGTGGATTCTTTGTAACTTGAAGTCTTTCAATCAAGATTTGAGAACTTCAGTAACACAGCCAGAGGTTCTAGGCCTATTGCAGGAGTGGGTGAGTGAGGTCCTGTGGCCTGTGATGTACAGGAGGTCAGACTAGATGGTCATGATGATCCCTTCTGGCATTAATATCTAAGAGTCTATGATCTCACCTCTGGCTGGTCTCAAGAAAACCTGCTGGATCTTCCGAAGGGGTTACTGCACAATCCTAATGAAGACCATAATCCAATTATTTACAGTGGGTTTCATTAAAGATATTTTTTAAAGGAAACATTTAATGCTATATATATTTAAATTATATGCAAAAGAGGATTTCCCTAAGCATCAGGGTGCAATTTCATGCTAAAATACTTAGGAAATTAAGTGAACCATATGAAAGCAGAAGAAACTGGGCAGCAATGTGAAAAACGGTCATTTTAGAAATCTTACATGTTAAATAAGTTGAAAACTTCAAAGCCAAACTTTACTAAATGGAGAATTGATGCATAATGGGGAAATGGCTTCTCTTCAGAGGAAATGTATATAGCAAGAATCACCTTTAATCCCCGCCAAGTCTGAGAGAGGCATAGTTTGATTGCATCCATATTTATTGATGGACCTATTAAGTTACTGACAGACAATGATGGCTCATGTTAAATGGAAAATAAAAAAGCAGATCAAGAAAAAATGTCTCGTAGAGGGATGTTGTCAAAGTTAGTCCTGAACTGACCTACCTTTAAAAGGCATAATAATAATTACTATTGATTTTCTTTTTCTAGAGCTTTTCATCCAAATTGTGTTAGAAAAAAAACTAATTAATAAGGCTTGCAAAATCCCTCTAAAGAGACTATTACTGATCATTATTGACCAGGAATGGAGAAAGTGAGGCACACAGACATCAAGTGACTTCCCCAAGTTCACAGAGCAAGTCAAAGGGTAGAGCTGAATTGATCCACAAGTGCTAGTCCCATGCCCAACTCACTAGCCCACACTGCCCAGACATGAGGACATAATAGGTCTTTTCCATCTAAATTCTATGCTCCAGTCCCCTAAAGATTGGTCACCCACTCCAGGAAGTGAGTTCAGAAGAAACAAATATTTCATATGGCTGAAACCTAGGTACTTTCTGTGCCACATTTGAAAAGGTAGTCTGTAAAAGTAACCTGCCGTTGCATGCACAAACCCTGCTGAAACCCTGTAAAGATATGGTAAATGTGCACAAAGCAGCCAGCTAGGCACCAAACTAGAAGTTTGCAAATTTACACATGTTAATATGTCTGCACAGCTATGGGTAACTGCATGAGGAAGAACTGGTGCACTTTTATGTAATGGTGAGTGTTCAGACCTGATGCTCTCAGCTAGCATTTGTGAAGTTAGCAAATCTGAGCATAGAAGAAAGTGCATACAAAGGATTACATTAATTATCCCCTCTGGGAGTGAAAGGTCCAGAAACAATGGAACTCATACAAGTTTGCTGACTGAGGTAGAATCAGTGGCGTGTAGGCAGGGGTTCTTTACCCAGTGTGCCATGGAGCTCCCTCCACGTTGCTTCCCAGTGCACTAGCATGGAAGGGATTTTAGACAGGTGGAAGGATCTGTGAATTCAAGACTCTGAAGATCCACCAGCCAACCCCTCAACCCAAATTCCTTGCATCTGATCTGTTCTCTCAGGTTTTGCACAGGGGTCCCAAAGGTGACCAAATAGTGTGTGCGCTTTTTCCAGAAGAAAACTCCGAAATGATTTCACTAATTCTAATGTTGTAAAGGAATCTGAAGCAGCACACACAACAGAACTCAAAGTCCAAGACCATTTTCCATGTGGGTTTGCCCTTTCAATAATCGAGACAATGAAAAATCAAGTGTCCCTCCAAATGAATTACATTTGAGAATGGAAATACAGCAAGGCAGTTTACCTCTAACTAATTTCTCTTGTCTCCTACAAAATGCTACAAAGCATCAATACTTTAGTAGCCAGTGGGTTGGATAATTGGAAACAAGGGCAACACTTTCAAACAGACCTGATGCAAAGACTGAGCCAGAGTGGTTTCACCATTTTCAATTTCTAAAGAGAAAGAAATAACGATTCTCCACCCAGGAACTGGAGGACATAATTTATTCAGCCCAGCCCAGGAAGGGAATTTAGTGGGTGAGTTAAATCAAAACACAAGTTGTTGAAAATGGGAGGTGTGTGCTTACCTTTGGGAAAGGATGCAGAAAGGTTGTTTAAAAAAGAAAAATCCTAAACTGTGCTGGGTTCCTTTCAACCATTACAAATTGATTTAGCGTTGCCAAGGAACCTGGAAAACTCCAGGGTCCACAGTGCCTTAGTTTGGTTGTGTCTGTTCACTTTTTGGCAAACTACATTCTCTTTTAGCGACGTGGTTCAATATCATTCTTTATGAACAGACTGGAAAGTATTACACAAACGGTGGTGGGGATTTGCCCAGTTATGTGAAATCCCATAGCTTTTGTTTTTCATGTGTTTACGTAAACTTCTTTGTCAGCCCTTAGTTTATGTAAGTTCACATCCCTTTCACTTTGAATTTTGGTGGAAGTCAAAAGCAAAGCTGATAGAACTTGCAAATTCTGCAAGCTGAATAGATCTGGATTTATTGTTTCCTTTTTCTTTAAATGTTTGCTTTCCTTTTCTTTAATAAAACTTAAGAAAGTCCAAGACAAAAAATGTCATTGACCTAATGTTAAAATTACATCCATGAGTAAGTAATACACAATATACAAAGTAACACACAATACACAATGAGACAGAAATGTCTACTACCCCTGTTTATCACTGTCTGGTGACCTGCCTTAACTCACATATCTTAAGAACATAGTTATAGACACATGACTCCTTAAATATCATCTGTGCTTACATCTTGCAATGATTAGGGTGACCAGTGCATTACTTGCTGTTGGTAAAGGTCTCACATGCCGCCCTTTGGGGCACTATTATCTAGACCTCAGATCCAGGGGATTCCTGTAAACCCCTGTGCACCCCTTATGCTCTCCGCCAGTTGGCACCAAAGGGTCCCTGGGTCACAATAGTTATGGCGACGTTGGTCAAGCCAGAGAGTCGCTTGTTGAGCCTGGTCCCGGCTTTACGATCAGGTGGACAAGGAGGCAAGTGCAGCGATAGATTCCTGGATTTACTTAGCTCTGGTCTACACTACAAACATATGCCAGTATAACTATATATTGCTCGGGGGTGTGGGAAATCCACACCCAGGAGCGACGCAGTTATCCCAACCTAACTCCCAGTGCAGACAGTGCCATGTCAACGGGGGGCTTCTCCTGTTGACACAATTGCCACCTCTCTTGGAGATGGAGTACCCACATCAACAGGAGAAGCTCTCCAGCTGGCATAGGTAGTATCTTCACTACGTGCTGTAAGTGTAGACTGTAGTGTGTTGGGGACTCTCTTTCCCAACGATGCTTCCACTCTATATGAACATAGTTTTCAGCTCCCTGGCGGCACTACTCGTCCGTGTGTGCTAAAGGGCCAGTAGCTTTCTTGTCTAGGAGTGCATGAACTGCCACAGCAAAGGGGTGTCAAGAGATCAGCTGTGGTGTCACATGCTGGTCTTCAGGAATAGGATTCCTCCACTGAATACGAGCAGACCGTCGAGCTGGTGCTGTGTGTGGTCTCCTGTCTGAAAATGGGCATCAGTCAACTGGAGATGTAATAGGTTGGTTTCATCTGTCACAGCTCTCCAGGCAGACTTAACAGTTATAGCATCTTGTCAAAGGTCTGGTGGCGCTATGGGCCCTAGCACATACAGTCGGCAGATTGGTGTATAATTCAAGCAGCTGCTAATAATACAAGTAGCCACATTCAGCTCTGTGTCAACAAGCTGAGCAAGGCAGCTACACCCCCCAGATCTCAGAGCAGTACTCAGCTGGAGAAAACACCAGGGCCAACACATAAGAATGGCCATACTGGGTCAGACCAAAGGTCCATCTAGCCCAGTAGCCTGTCTTCCGCAGTGGCCAATGCCAGGTGCTTCAGAGGGAATGAACAGAACAGATAATCAAGTGATCCATCCCCATCACCCATTCCCAGCTTCTGGCAAACAGAGGCTAGGGACACCATCCCTGCCCATCCTGGCTAATAGTCATTGATGGACCTATCCTCCATGAATTTATCCAGTTCTTGTTTGAACCCTTACAAATGTACGAAGGACCAAAGGGTCAGCTCCCCAGGGGGTTCCCGGTAGTTTTTTATATGAAGGCGCTGTGGAAAAATGTCTTCATTTTCAGGTATTGCAGGTGAGGCTGGTATGTCCGGCTATGATGGAGCTTTACTCCCAGGTATGTGACAACTGGTTGGAATGGCAGTAACTGTCCTTGCACATGGATCAAGATGGGCCAATTGGCAAGACAAGTGTTTAAATGGAAAGTAGTTGCTACTGTCTTGGTTTTACTAAGAATTAATCTCCACTGCTGGAAGTAAGTGGTCAAAATGTCCATGCCTTGGCTGATATTACTTTCAATCCCATGGAAATCATTTCCAGTGTCAGCAACACAGCCTATTTAGCTCCTGGGGCTCAGTCTTGTTGTCCCTGAAGTTAATATTTCTACACATTGAGAATGTGCAGGTTCAGGGGAATGTTTGTAGTGAGGGCCATACACAGGGGTATTAACACATAGACTTGATTCTACAGTGAAATCTACCATCCCTGGGACTCGACAAGAATCTGCACTAGTGGATCCCATTGAGGGACTGGGCCCATGGTCCTTACTTGAAATGCTAATCATTCTCCAGAAGTCATTGTGATGACCTTTTCCGGAAGACACTAACTTAAAATGAATTACAAATGTAAAACCAATGTTGCAGTACAAGATTCATAATAAGTTACACTCCAAATATAAGTAATATAAAAATCAGATAAGTCATTATTAAAGAAGATTGCAGTAAAAAGACTTCTCCAGCATGTATTGATATATATATTCAAAGCAAGCATTTTTAATTTGCAGAGATTCAATTTTTTTATGCTGCTTTATGTCTGCCACCCTGCGTGTATGCTTTTCTTTAAAGGTGATATATTTTCATTTAATTACTTCCATTTTTTTTTTTTTGAAGCAAGAACTCATAACAGAAACTGCTTAATTGTCATTGACTTCAGCAGTTTTTCACTCTGTTTCCCACAAAGCATTTATAATGCACTGGCCTTGCTGGTATCAAGACACAGTTCATGCATATTTGGTTCCTATGTTTTATTCAATTTTAAAATAGTCAGAAAATAGAAAAAAAATTTGAATGGGAAGGACTTTTCCATACAAAGAGTTCCTGTGGATCCAATAGAACCACTCACGTGAGGGAAGTCTGTTTGCTTCAGTGAGGGTAGTAGGGAATTGGCCTAAATGTTCAGCAAACCATAACACATGAATAATAGATTGTCATACCAACAAGAGAGAGGCTAAAAAAAGCACAAACAAATAAATGTAGAATATATCAGATATGTGTGATGTTCGGATACTGGGGTGATGGATGGCCTAGCAATGTTATGGATAGATATTTGCAGTGTTGTTGTAGCTTTGTTACAGAAATGTGTTTTCTGGTGATGTGGACTTGGCTCTGGCTGCAACTGCAGTAAAGACTCTTTATTCCTGATATAAATGTTGGGTTATCTACTCAAGAGAGGTCCCTGTATAATACTCGCATTCTGTAAATTGTTGTGTACATTGAATTGACCATTAATTAAACTGTTACCTTGTCTGCCATGTGCACGGGTTTCTAAAAACATACTTTGTTACCAATGGCTTGTATCCCAAGCGAATTTCTGATCACCTTAAGTTCACAGTCACTGCTTTCAGAGCATATCATACCCTTGGATTTTATATTCCCGTTCAGTTTTCCCCGTCAGCTGATATTCAGAGTGGCGATGAGCACTTAGAAAAGGAGATATGTAACTTCGTATTTTAGGTATGATTTAGTTGCTCCCATTTTTAAAAAGCCCACCCTTGACTCCACTTGTCTCTCCAACAGCTGCCCCATCTCCATTTTCCCCCTTTCATCTCTAAGCTCATTGAACCGGCTGTGGGAACAATCAATGTCTCCAATTCCATCCTAGACCCTCCCCAATCTGCCTTTGCACTCCACTAAAACCACTCTCACCAAAGCCTCTAATGACCTCTTCCTAGCCAAGTTTCAGAACCAGTACTCCATCCTCAACCTCCTTGACCCATCAGATGTCTTCCACACCATCAACCATGCTCTTCTTCTTGAAATTGTGTCCTCCCTTGACTTCCAAGATTCCGTGGTCTCCTTGATATTCCCTTACCTTTTTAATTGTTCGGCATGTTCTTTGGAGGATCCTTCTTATCCTCCCTCTGACTTTCTGTGAGGGTTCCACGGGGCTCTGTCCTTGGTCCCCTTTCCTTCATCCTATCTCTGGGGAGTCTCATCTGTAAACACAAATTCAACTACCATCTCTGTGATGATGACTATCAGATCTACCTCTCACCTTATGTCCAAACTAAAATCTTGGTCTGTCTCTTTAACATCTCCATGTGGATGATTAGCCATCAGTTCAAGCTGAACATGGCTAAAACAGGGTTCTTAATCTTTCCTCCCCAAGCCCTCCATGACACCTCCTTTCTCGATCACTGAGAAAACACCACCATCCTGCCCCTAACCTGGATGTCATCTTTGGTATGTCTATACTGCAGCTGGGAGTATGCTACCCAGCACAGGTAGATAGACACACACTAGTTTGAGCAGAACTAGTATGCTAACAATAGCAGTGTGACCATACCATCATGGATAGGAAGTACAAACCCACCACTGCCCTGGGTCTGTACTCGGGTGCCTACCACTCATGCTGCCATGGCTACACTACCATTTTTAGCATGCTAGCTTATGGAGAGCTCATATGAATCTGTCCATCCATGCTGGGAAGCATGGTCCTGGCTGCAGTGTAAACATATCCTTTAGTTCAGCTTGAATGTGAGGACCTAGAACAGGGATGGGCAAACTATGGCCCGGGGCCGCAACCGGCCCTTCAGATGTTTTAATCAGGCCCTCGAGCTCCAGCTGGGGAGCAGGGTCTGAGGCTTGCCCTGCTCTAGCGCTCCAGTTCCGCGCGGCTCCCGGAAGCAGTGGCATGTCCCCCCTCTGGCTCCTACACATAGGAGCAGTCGGGGCTTCACATGCTGCCCCTGCCCCAAGCGTTGCCCCCACAGCTCCCATTGGCTGGGAATCAAGGCCAATGGGAGATGCAGGGGTGGTGCCTGGCTGCGACTCCGCATAGAAGCCGGAGGGGGGACATGCCGCTGCTTCTAGGAGCTGCTTGAGGTAAGCACTGCCCAGAGCCTGCATCCCTGACCCCCTCCCCAACCCCCTGCCCTAGCCCTGATCCCCCTCCCACCCTCCGAACCCCTCGGTCCCAGCCCGGATCACCCTTCTGCACCCCCAACCCTTCATACCCAGCCCCACCCCAGAGCCTGTACCCCCAGCCAGAGCCCGCACCCCCAGCAGGAGCCCCCCCACACCCCAACCCCCTGCCCTAGCCTCAGCTCCCACCAAGGAAGTCCTGCCTTCCTAATGTTCTGGAGGACTACAAGTGAAATGATGTCAGAGCTACTCTTCTTTTACAGAGGATAGAAAATATGAGGCCACATTTTTGTGCAGTTACCTTGGGCTTCCTAATTATTAACCCCAAAAGCAAGGAATTCATAGAATTATAGATTCTAAAGCCAGAAGGGACCACTTGTGATCTTCTAGTCTGATCTTATCTGTATCACAGGCCATAGGACTCCCTGAACTAATTGCTGTTTGAACAAGATCATAGCTTTTAGAAAAAACATCCAATCTTTATTTAATAGTTGGCAGTGATGGAGAATCCATCACGACCTTTGGTAAATTGTTCCAGTGGTTAATTACTCTCACTGTTAAAAATGTACACCTTATTTCCAGCCTGAATTTGTCTAGCTTCGACTTCCAGCTCTTCCAGTTCTTGTTATATCGTTTCTGTTAGATTGAAGAGCCCATTATCAAATATTTTCCCCATGTAGGTACTTATACAATCAAATCAAGTCACCCCTTTACCATCTCTTGTTACGCTAAATAGATGGAGCTCCTTAAGTCTTTCACTATAAGACTGAAACTGAAGGCATTCCTTCACAGAAACAACAGGAAACAACACCCCAAACAGCTTTTTACACTTAGTTTAATAAGTCCCAAGTAAACAATAGAGGGATGGGGGTGCAGTCCCCTTTCTTCTCTCAAAGGCATGTAGCTGATCGAGAGGTCTCTTTTCCTCTGTCAGGACCTGCCAAACAGCTGGGGGAAACTGAGGCAGGCAGCTCAGAGGTGCAGCTCAGGAGAGTTGAGGGGACTGAAATAAGGTAGCTTGAACCATACAAGTTCTGAGTTACTGCGGCCTCTTGGCGGCAATTAATACATAGATTTATTAACTCCCCCACCATCACTAGTGTGGGTTATCGGGCCCGATGCTACTGCTAATATCTTATCGGTACCATTTTATAATTTTAACCTTCAACAAAGCCCCTTAAACGCACATATCACTTTAAATAATAACACTATTACTCTTTATCTTGCAAGATTAAATTTAAAACCTCTAAGCTAAATCTTTAAGTCACACCACAGCACATAACAGGAAATACTGGGATCGCTGCCAAGAAGCAATCACAGGAAATTAGGTTCCTGTGTTCTTAAGAGTGAGTGAGTAAGATACACAATCTTGCTCTCTAATTCTAACTCTTTACTTATGCCTCAGGTGAGGTTCTCGGGGGCCTAAGGATGCCTGGAATCCCTGAAAATCCCTGTCTCACACTCCTTGAGTCTCCTGGCTGGCTTGCCAGTCTGTTGCCTGTTGCCTAAAGACAGTATAAAAGGACAATATGATGGATAGACAATATGAAAGGACAATACGATGGATAGACAGTATGATGGATGGACTTGTTTGTTTGTTTGAATCAACCTGTACCAGGAGAAAGGCAACACCCTAA
Source organism: Trachemys scripta elegans (assembly GCF_013100865.1). NCBI lineage: Eukaryota > Metazoa > Chordata > Testudines > Emydidae > Trachemys > Trachemys scripta. The sequence goes on from NC_048304.1 coordinate 117,412,251, forward strand.
TGCACAGAAGGGCTGTACCTCAGTGCATTAAATGATGCATAACCTGTTTGTACCCGTGTATAAGAATTCATCCCTGAGTGGACGTCTTTGTCTGGCCTAGGGGGCAGTGGTAAATCCCGCCACTGACTGAGCCGGTCCATTGTCAGGAAGCACATACGTACTAACAGAACTGTAAGCATCTGATCCAGGGAGCTAGAGATTGTGTTTTGTTTGACAATTAACCTGGACGGGTGCCTTCATATCTTATTAGAGTCTGTGGTCATTGGGCAGTTCGCTCGAGATCTGCTGTGCCAGCTATCAGCACGGAGCTGGGACAGGGGGAACACACACGCACGCAGCTGACTGTTATCATTGAACAGAGCAGAACACCACACCAGTGACGTCTGATGACACTAGCCTATGGAGTAAATGTACCCTAACATTTTTGTGGGTGAGAAATTAAGTTTGGGCATAGACGGAGGGTTCAAACAGATGTGCCCTATAAAAGAATTGACCCACCTTGCTAGGGGAAGCCTGTACTTGTTTTTCTTAAACTTTCTAAGTTCCAAGGGGATTAGGCTAAGCTTGGTTTCCCTAAGCTTTTGTTCTTAGTTTTGTTCATTAGGTTTAAATATTAAGTTTAAGTTAATTAAGTAAACTCTAAGTTAGCTTCGATAGCTCTAGCTTCTTCTAAGCGTTGCACCTCTCACTCCAAAATTGAGGAATTTGAACCACCAGAGGCGAGGCTAGTCCTGTGTCTCTCATCACCATGTTATCAAGAAAGGGTGTGAGTATATTAACCAAAGCTTTGTAGCATACGATACCATAATACCATATGTATCTTTTGAACAGAAGTAATACAATTGTAACTTTGTAACTCTGATTATTTTACCATTTAATTACTATTTCATTTATCTTAATAAAAAGTCTTTAAGGCTATATCTGTCTCAATGTGAGCTTCCTGTCATACCCCCAAGGGACCTGGGTAAATTCTGTGGAGCCTGATTTGGTACAAGAACTTTATCTTCTGATCAGACAGACTGGCGAGCCTAAAACCCATACGATCCAAATTAATATTGTTAACCTCCTAAATCAGGCAACACCATCTCTTGTTACGCTAAATAGAAAGAGCTCCTGAAGTCTTTCACTATAAGGCACATGCTCTAATCCTTCAATTATTTCTTGAGGCTCTTCTCTGACCCGTCTCCAATTTATCAGCGTCCTTCTTGAATTGGGAACACCAGAACTGGACACTGTATTCCAGCAACAATTGATAAATGACCTTCATACTCCTACTTGAGATTCCCATTCATGCATCCAAGGATAGCATTAGCCCCAGACATGCCAAACCCGTGAAAAAAACGCAGAAATTGGGCTTGTTTTTGGCTTAATTGGCTTGTGAGTTGCTTGTTGGCTAGTTGTTGGCTTGTAGTTTGTTGCTTGTTTGGCTTGTAGCCACTAGCGTAGCTAGGGGGGTGCAGGGGAAGCAGCCGCTTCCCCTCAACACATTTTTCAAAAGCGGCACCTAGAAGGGCCCCACAGCTGTCCACCCCTCCCCTAGCTCACTTCCCCCTCCTCCCCTCCCATGAACGCTCCGCCCCCCTGCTCCTCCCCCTCCCCTGCTTCCCACGAATCACATGTTCGTGGGAAGTCTGAAAACAAGCAGGGGCAGGTTGGCAGCAGCAGGTAAGCTGGGGCGGGGGGGAGGGATGCGAGAAGGAGGGCTCCGGGGAGGTGCGGTGCAGTCCGGCCCTGGCCAAGTGGTTCCCTATGGCTCCAGCTGGCCCCAGCGGCCCCGGCTCGGCTCAGGCCCCGGGGCGCCAGCCCGCTCCCGGCCCCAGTGGCTCCGGCCAAGCGCGCCGACCTGCTCCCGGCCCTGGTCGGTTCCGCCCGGCTTGGTGCCAGCCGAGCATCCCCGGCGGTTCCGTCCCCAGCGGCTCCGACCTGGCTCGGCCCAAGCGCCGCGGCCCGCTCCCAGCCCCAGCGGCTCCAGCCCGGCTTGGCCCTGGCCCCGGCGGCACCGGCTGAGCACCCCCGGCGGCTCTGGCCCGACCCCGCCCCGGCGGCTCTGGCCCCAGCGGCTCTGGCCCGGCACATCCCGGCTCCGGCCGAGCTCGCTGGCCCCGGCGGCTCCAGCCCAGCTCGGTGCCAGCTTGGTCCTGGTCCCGGCCCCGGCGGCTCCGACCCAGCTCAGCGCCGGCCCGGGCCCAGCCCCAGCGGCTCTGGCCCGGCTCGGCCCGGCGGCTCCGGCCGAGCGCGCCAGCCACAGTGGCTCTGGCTCGGCGCCAGCCTGGTCCCAGCCCCAGCAGCGCCGGCCCGGCACCAGCGGCTCCAGCCTGGCTCGGCGCAGCCCCGGCCGAGCACGCCAGCCCCGGTGGCACGGGCCCGGCTCGGCGCCAGCCCGGTCCCTCAGATACACATGTGAACATTAGCTCTCACTGACCTCCAATGCAAGACAAGTACATGCAGTCTTAAAATAGAATATGACCCTATACGTAGAATCCTTCCACTTACCACCACGCAAATAAAGCTACGTCTAACAGCTGTTTAAGATCACGACACAAAAACTTAGGGCAGGAAGTGAAAAATATTGCTAAAACTGAAGGTGAAGTTACCTAGTCTGGTACTAAACAGATATGTAGCATCCTTTCTTATCTCTAAAGGTGAAGGGAGGGAGGTAGGGAAGAAGGTATTTAAGATGGAAAGTCAGTGGTAAGAATGGCTTGCTGTAGTGGATAGAGGCTATATAACTAATGGCAGATACCGTCCTGCCAAGGCAGCAGTCTCAGCCTATGATTATCACTCAAAGTTCTCATTCATTTACACCTTGGCAGCTCTCTCTGTTATCACTGTCTTGGAACATCCATTGTGTTGTAGCAGAATAACAAGGGCTTTGATGAGTTACTTATACGTCTCACCACCTGACAACTAACTGAAACAACATTGTTTGACAGATAACTAATTTACAAAATATATACAAACATATAATATTATTTGCATATAACTTCTGATTCCAGGATCCCTCTATGGTTGTATTCCTCCTGCTAATGGTTACAGTATTTCATACTAAAATGGAAAAGAACAAGCTAGTAAATAGGCAGCCTCTAGTGGAATTATTACTCAATGACATTCAGGGAAAGGAAAATCTAACTGTTTTTACATATATAATCTAGGAATGGCTCTCAGAGTGTTTCCCCTGCTCAGTGTTGATTTTCACAGTTGTGTCCCTGGTGACTGGGAGTAAAGAATGAATACACTATACATCTTTACTATCCAATTATTGCTCACATCCCTTCTGGCTGGATGTGGACACAATATTAACCAAAGTTCTCAAAACTCTTTCCCAGGAAATACTGTATCCTGTGTAAAACCTGGGATGGATTCTTCTGGGGGGTTGTCTCTACTTTGGAAGCGGGGCTAGGGCCCGTGGAGTGTCCTCTTTTTTTATTTTTTAAATATGGTAACCCTAGACTAATGCACACAGCAAGATCCAAATCTTACCTCTCCGGCATTCAAAGCACAGCAATTGGCACAACTGCAATTTTACTGTGAAGTAGACTAGTGGGGAAAATCATCACTTTTTACAGGGTTAACAAGGAATGTTGAGACGGCGGGCGGGAGATAGGCTGGCTCTCAGGGTTGGTAACAGGCTAGGAAATCTTTTGTCTTCGGGCCACAGGTTCAGATATAGCCTAGATTAACGTGATATCGCTAGTAAGCATGACTTAATCCCGAAAGGTGCTTGCACCTTCTCTAACAAACTGACTCTGTGAGCTCAACTCTTGTTGAGCTCAATAGCAACTGGGCTCGCCCCATATCCTGCAGGATTGAGTCCTTGAAGTCATTCCCATTCAATGTCTATTCAGTGTCTGGCTTGAAATGAATTAGTGGCCTCTGTGTACATCACTAAAACCACCACTAAATTGCCCTCAGTCTTTGCAGGGAAGCCACGAGTTGAAAGGAACATGATGGGAACCACACCATTCTTTTGATCCTTTCTGGGATGGCACTGAGGCACATTGGTGGGGGTAGTGTGTGGGGAAAATGCTGAGGCGGAAGAATGCAGGGGGATAAACTGGGTGAGCTAAATAGCTTTTCCATTTCTAATTTATGCAAATCTATGAATCTTGCACTGTTGCTAACCCTGTCCTCAGGATAAATAGAGACCTTAAATTTCCACTGCTGCTAATCAGGTACATTCCAGGAGTTTTAAACTGACTTGGCAAGAAAAGCTAATATAATAAAAGCTGGGGGGAACATTAAAATAGTGCAGAAGGGTTATTACAAAGCAAATGTGAAGGATTTAAAATGGCTGGTTTTGTAGATCAAAGCCTTTTCCTCCTCAGTAGCCACCAGCAGTCTAACCAGGAGACAGTGGCTAGAAAAAAGAATGGGAGGGAACTTGTGCAGTTGAGCTGGGGAAATAACAAGGCCTTTGGATAGGGAGGAACAATCCCCATTTAAGCCAGTGGGAGATAGGGGCAAACACAGAATGTAAGAGCAAAATCTGGGCCAAGGGAACCTGAAAAAAAATGGTGTGGTAAAGCGTTGACGGAAGAAAGAATCATTTGATTAAAACAATTCTGACCACAAATACCGGGAATCCTATTGTATTTGGGGGTCATGGAACTGGTTGCCATTATTATTATTTGTCATATTTATATATATTTAATTAATTTCTAGATTGCCCAACTGAGATGGGGACCTGATTGTGCTGGTAACTTTATAAACACATTGTAATAGTCTTTAAATGGACAGAAGCTGACAATCAGGCATCCCAAGTTCTCCAGAGTTTCTAACAGAAGTTTTCCCTATTATTGCTACTAGAAGCTGACACGCTAGATTAGCCACTTTATTCCAGACAATTTCTCTCTATTCCTCTCAGACAAGCTCAGTATGCTATGTGCTAGATCAAGCACCAGGAATAATTAAATAGTAAATGTCATCTAGAAGTCATGATATTAAATTAAAAAAGTAATATTCTGACTTAAAGCAGCAAAAACAAAGAAATGGTCTCTTGGTCAGGTTTTTACAAAGTGAACTATAAAGCACTCTCTATTATATAGTGACAGCACCATACATATGATAATATTTCATCACTTATTCACCAAGACGTGCTCAAGTATATTGCTGCCGTAGTGGATGTTCCATAACATACCATACTGCATGTTCAGTATGGTAACATTATGCACAAAAGCGTGTTTTATAGATGCAAATCTTTTTTCTGGATTTTCTTGCTTTAGAGGGTGTGTCTTATACATCTCCTCAAATCTAGGGCCAAAACTTGCCATCCTTATTCAGGTAAACTCTCACTGGCCCAGTGTTTTCGCATTAAATTCCCTCTACCTTCCTCCCTCCTTCCATCTAATTGTTGATGGGATAAGGTGTTTTTCACATAAAAGTTGCTGGGTCAGAAGGGTTTAAAATCATTATCAACTGCAAAATATTTTGTAGCATATATGAAATTAGTTAGCTGGTCTCCATCCAATCCCCGGCAGGATGGGCAAACCCCAGATATGAACATCCCCAACCCTTTTTGAAAGTAAAGACCAGTATTTGATACCAGACTTGAGCCATGTGTCTCCGATTTGGCAGTGGTTCCCCATGGCCAGGCCTTCTCCATCACAAAAATCTGTTTTGAGGCTTGGTTCTAACTGGCACTCTGGTCAGTCTCAGCAGAGGGTCCCAAGACTGAATGGGCATGGACGCTAAACTCTGTCACTTGGTCTATAGCAGAACCTCTAGATGACAGTTGAGGCTAACAGGTAGGGTAGGTATCAGAGGGGTAGCCATGTTAGTCTGAATCTGTAAAAAGCAACAGAGGGTCCTGTGGCACCTTTAAGACTAACAGAAGTATTGGGAGCATAAGCTTTCGTGGGTAGAACCTCACTTCTCTTGCATCTGAAGAAGTGAGGTTCTTACCCACGAAAGCTTATGCTCCCAATACTTCTGTTAGTCTCAAAGGTGCCACAGGACCCTCTGTTGCTTTTTACAGCTTCAGACTAACACGGCTACCCCTCTGAGAATTGT